>NC_086153.1:212238776-212541806 GCF_035149785.1 Candoia aspera
GGTGATCTGAGGGGGGAATCACATCTTTCCCCTTTGTCATGGTCAGATCATGCCCTGGTGGCCTTGAGATTCGTGCCGCCCCCCTCCACAGGGAGGCAGGACCCATTCGATTGGTCCGCCCCCGGCGACTGATGGACCCGACTGGGTTTCAGAGGGAGCTGAGGGTTATACCTGAGTTTCTCCTGCATGGTCCAGTGGAGGCCCTGGCTGCCGCCTGGAATAGGGAAGTGGCCGGAGCCTTGGACAGGATCGCGCCTGTGCAGCCTCTCTTCCCCACCCAAACCCGGCACTCCTCGTTTTGAAGAGGGTTAAGAGACGCCTAGAGCACCGCTGGAGGAAGACAAAAACCGAACCCGACCGAACACAAGCTAGAGCCACAATTAAGGCCTACTTTGTGGCGATTAGAGCGGCGAAGCGCCAGTACTTCTCCGCTCTTATTGAGTCTACAGAATGCCGCCTGGTGGACCTGTTTAAGTTACCCGATCCCTTCTGGGGAAAGGGGAGTCAGAAATCTATCTGCAGGGCTGTGCTGAGGAATTTTTGGGGCACCTGCAGGATAAAATCGCTCGAATCCTAACCGAGTTGAACTCCGAGCGTGAGACAGAGTCAGAGGAGATACCCAGGGAACGTGCTTACCACGTTATCTGGGACCAGTTCGATCCTGTTGAACCCGAGGAAGTGGACAGGATCCTCTCGACTGTAAATGCTACCACTTGCCAATTAGATCCATGCCCTTCCTGGCTGGTGAAAGCAGCTCGGGAGGTGACATGTGGCTGGATCCAGGCAATGGTAAATACATCCTTGAGAGAGGGGGTGTTCCCAGCAGCCTTTAAAGAAGCGCTGGTGTGCCCCCTCCTCAAGAAACCATCGCTGCACCCTACTATCCTGGACAATTTTCATCCAGTCTCCCACCTCCCCTTTTTGGGGAAGGTGGTTGACAAAGTGGTGGCTTTGCAGCTCCAGAGGATTCTGGATGAAACGGATTATCTAGACCCCTTTCAGTCAGGTTTCGGGCCCGGTTATGGGACGGAAACGGCATTGGTCGCACTTATGGATGATCTCTGGTGGGAGCGGGATGGAGGCAGTGCATCCATCCTTGCTCTTCTTGACCTCTCAGCAGCTTTCGATACCATTGACCATGGTATCTGTCATGAGTAAGGATGGCGAGCAGGGGGCTCCCATCCAGGCTGTAAAGCGCATGCGTAGTACTGAGGAATTAGGTATCCATTCAAAGAGACGCAGATCGGGCTTGCCTTAGCCTTTGGGGTTTATATGTCTGGGTTTTTCCCACGCTTCTTCAGTTTGTTAGGATTTTCTGTTATGTAGCAGTAATAAAACACTAGAGACCTATTCCTTGTCTCAGTGTGGTTCCTGGCTGTTAGGACAGTATCCTTCTGGACCGATTTAGGGAGTTGGGGATGGGCGGCGTGGTTCTGCGCTGGTTCACCTCCTTCCTCCAGGGTAGGTCCCAGTCTGTGTTGATAGGGAGCAAGAGATCCGACCTGCGGCCCCTCCTTTGTGGGGTGCCGCAGGGTTTGGTACTCTCTCCGCTCCTTTTCAACATCTACATGAAACCACTGGGTGAGATCATCCATCACTACGGGGTGAGGTATCATCAATATGCAGATGATACCTAATTATACATCTCCATCCCGGGTGAAGTAAGTGATGCCGTGGCCACCCTTTCCAAGTGCCTGGGGGCTGTGGGGCCTGGATGGGGGACAACAGGTTGCGGCTGAACCCGGAGAAGATGGAGTGGCTGTGGATTAATGGCTCCTCGATTTCTGGGAAATTGTCATCTTTAGTTCTGGATGGGGTTGCACTGCCCCAGACAGACCCAGTGCATAACTTGGGGGTCCTCCTGGACTCACGGCTCCTGCTCAAAGAGCAGGTGGCAGCCGTGGCTAGGAGGGCCTTTGTGCAACTTCGTGTTGTGTGCCAGTTACGGCCCTTCCTGGAGCAAGAGGCCCTTTGAACGGTCACTCGTGCCCTCGTTATCTCCCATATAGACTACTGCAATGCGCTCAGGGGGCTACCCTTGAAGAATATTGGAAGCTACAGCTGGTGCAAAATGCAGCCGCGTGGGCGATCTTGGGTTTCCCAAGATCAGCACGTCACCCCTTTGCTCTGTGAGCTGCATTGGTTGCCAGTATGCTTCCGGCTCCAATTCAAGGTGTTGGTTATCACCTTTAAAGCCCTACATGGCACGGGTCCAGGTTACCTAAGGGACCATCTCCTCCCCATCATATCAACCCGTCCCTCCCGGTCATGCAGAGAGGGCATGCTACGGACCCCATCTGTAAGAGAATTCCATCTGGCGAGGTCCAGGAGGCAGGCCTTCTCTGCAACAGCCCCTGCCCTTTGGAATATCCTTCCCCCGGAAGTGAGATTGGCTCCCTCCTTCCTGGACTTTAGGAGACAACTAAAGACCTGGTTCTGTCATCATGCCTGGGGCAGGAGAGAGAGTAGTCATTCCTGGGGATGGTTAGTTTCTTAGAAGGACCCTGCTCTGCTTGCAAATCACAGAGAACTTCCAGCCATCAGGGTTTTTATCATATTTATTTCATTATGTATTATAGTATTTTTACAGTTTTATATTTTTCTTATGTTTTATTGTAAACCTCCCAGAATCCCTTTTGGGAGATGGGCGGTGATAAATTTGATTAATAAATAAACAAACAAATAATTAACTGTGTCTGGCCTTATGGCTGTAATAAACTGATTTGATTTAATTGACATAACTGTCTTTTTTAACCTGCCAGAATATACAAAAACTTACAAATGTTTGTTTCCGAAAATTGTAACTTGTAGACCACTAAACACAGATGAGGCTCTAGTGGAATTTTTTTTCCCTTCAGATTACAATAACATCTGAGAATATAGAAGTGTTCATTGCTGTAGTCATCAGCTGCACCTGTATTACAAAACATAGAATAATAGGTGTAAATTAATATTTTATGGCCAAGTGAATGTATGTACAAAAATGATAAAGCCTTTTCTATTTTCAGAGATGTCAGGCAGACACTAGAAGTACACAGGAGTCTTTCATGTTAAATGCAACCACTAATATTTGTATAGTGCTCACACCCTTATAAAGGAAGATCATTTCCCAGTAGTTGAAGAGACTGAGGCCGAGAAAATGGTTTGGCTATCATCATCATGTTTATTACAGCCCTAAGGCCAGACACAATAAAACTATACAATAGCAACAATCTTACATTAATACACACACACACACACACACAAGCTAAGGTAACCTAGTATAGTAAATTTATGAGAAAGATGGAATTTGCACAAGGAAATTCTTGCTTGTAGCTCAGTATCAAGCCACTGTGTTGTCTCTAGAACCATGAGTGAAAGGATGTGTCCATTTGCTAACCTCTGTATCAAGGCAGGGTAATCTATTGCTCTCCAGTTGTTGACAGGCATAGCTCTTGGCATGCTGGTTGAAACTGATAGGAAGAGGAATCCATCAAGAGAGTTTAAGTTCCATGTCCATTTCCATGTCAAGTCCATGCTCACCCACTTCTCTTTCTGTCTGCCGTGATTTGTGATGAAATCTTGGGAGATGGGGGCTGGCTCAGTAGACCTTTTCTGATCTACAGGGATTGGATGTTACTGAGTTTCCCCTCTGCTCCTGGGGTTCCCTACCCCATCAATGCTGCTGCTGCTTTAAGAACAACTGCATTTCTCTTTGAAATAGTTGCTCTTTATGTCATTTACCTGTCCAACAATCATGTCATTAGTTGAAATGTTTTTAAAACCCACCATTATCTTTTGGCTATGTGTTTCAAAGTAAAATCTTTACCATTTTAATGAATAACAATTCTCTTCTAGATACTGAGATTTGTGAGAGAATGGAGTAGTCTAACAGCCATGAGACAGAGAATTATCAGAAAAAATGGCCAGATTTTTTCTAGTCCTGTTCTTGCTGCTGAAGAAATATTGTCTAAACAACAAGCCAAACTCACCAGTACCAAACGGTGTGTGCTGCTAGCCTCTTCTCTACTCTGGCAGAAGGATGGTCTAAGTATTCTGTCTAGAGCAGTTATATTATACTTTCATCATGATGCTAGATGAGTGACAATCTTCTTTGTACATAAAATGCTTTTGAATTGCATGGTTGAAAAAAAATCAAGAGTGGTGCTTTTCCTTACAACAGCGGAAGGCTTCCTTCATAAGGTTTGCTTTTCCCATTTGTTCCACTTGATAAGGCTACAAAAATATTTGATAGGCTTACCTCCAGTTCTGGTCTTGCTGTGAATAGCGAAATTGGACTGAAATGCTGAGTCTGCCAGGGAGAAGGGGTATGTGGGTTAAGTTTGCCATTTTAACTAAATTGGAAAAGCTGCTCTCTTTTTTTAAATCTGGTCCTGGCCCTAAAATAAGATTTAAAATCTCATTCTTGCTGTTGTACGTATAGACCTGCACAGAGTAATTACATCTGCAAACCACAATTAAAACAGTTAAAATATAAAATAAATACAAAATAAATATACATGGCTGCCAAGTGAGCAATGTATGTATACAGCCAAGAGACAGGACCAGCCACACGCTCAAGGCCCCAGGCCCGGGCACAAAGCCAGGTCTTCACGGCCTTACGAAAGGCCAACAGGGTCGGGGACATCCTAATTTCTGGAGGGAGGATGTTCCAGAGGGCAGGCGCTACAGAGGAGAAGGCACGCCTTCTAGTTCCCACCAGCCAACACTCCCTGGCAGACGGGACCCGCAGCATACCCAACCTACTAATTAATCAAATAGCTGATCACCACTCAATATATTTGGCCAGTACAGATGTAACTCTTTTACCACACGTTACAATGAAGAGCTTGTGTGAAGAAACAAATGTTCTACAAATATATCAGTTCTTTTTCCATGTTTGAGTGCTAAAATGTAACTGAGAATAGAACAGAAAACAAGCAAAAATAATGTTCACAGGAATTAAAAGTCTTGAATTCATAGCCATTCTTAAGATAGAAAAATCAGCAATTCTCATAATGATGTAATTTTCTACATTTCTGAAATCCATAGTTCATACACTTGAAAACAAACTTCTGGCCTGCACATATGCGGAGAAAAACGTTCTGAAATTCAGTATCTGTTTCTTGAACCAATGTTTCGTACATAGCTCCTACCTAATAGGCAATTTTGGAACTCTTGTGAAAAGAGATGGATTCCAGAAGCTAAAGTCTGTGTCCTTGTATAACATCACTAATAAAATGAACATTTTAGAAACAGTAGATTGGTGACAAATGATGATGATGTAGTTTGCCCTTGGAAGAGAGGGATCACGTGGTGGGCATCTGTTTGAGAATTCTTGCATCTCGGTTTTTAACTCAAAGCTAAAAGCAATGTTTAATATTTTAGGTACCTGACGAAAGCAGACATTGCCAGAGCGTCACTAACAAAAGCTGACAGCGGTGGCGGTAGCGTTCGTATAATCACCAAAACACCCAGAGAAGTTTTAAGAGCCCATGGGTCCTCTGCTGAAGAAGATAGCCATTTTATAAAGTAAGTTTAGTTGTGCTAGGGAAGTATGACATTCTAATAAAGCACTTACTTGGGCTTTTTAACTGAAGGAGTATCTTCAGAGAATTCATACCCAGCAAGGTTATATTGTGGGGCCTCTTGATGTCCCCATCTGATAAAGTGAAGTACTAGCACACTGTGCTTTTCGGTGGCAATGCTGTAAGTTATAAAATGCCCTCTTAAGAGAAACTTTCCTGGTGCCTGTTATATTTTCAGCATGAGATGAAAACGCTTTTGATATCTCTAGTGTTTAATCCTTCGTAGGCTTTTTAGATTCTGGTATCCAGCCTGCAGTCGACAGCAGCATTGAATACGTCACCTCTTTTTAGAAAAGGAATTAGCCAAAGGGATTGGACAATTTCTCCTAAAAAACCAGAATAACAGCGACTGCTGTACTCTTTGGTAGCAGGCTCGCCAACTATTGTAACCTTTCTCTTTCTGACTTCTCCATACAGGAAAACATTTTCAGCCTCTTGTCTTCTGTTCAGCAAGTCCTCTGCTGATTTTCTGCAGAAGCCTTAAAGCTATTTCTTAGTTTGACCCAAACCAAAATTGCAACATCTTTCTGTAAATTAAATCTAACTTAGATTTAAAAGAATCTGACTGGAAGAGTATTAAGTATGTTAGAAAATATGCTTGAAATAAGGCTTTACTTAGAACTGTTTCATTGACTCATTCCTTGTTATACTATGGTAAGCCTTTTACAGCATAAATACACTTTTTTTTTTAAGGATGAGCGCTACACTTGACTTTTGAGTGGCATGCTAAGAGCTACACTCCAAAAAAATAAGCAAAGACAAGGAATGGGTATACCCTAGTCAAAAATAAAATATGCTTAAATTTAATTAAATATGAGTACTTGTGCATTTAATAATTTCTATTCTTTCACCTCACAATTAAAAATATATATTTTAGCAGCAAATTTGAGGAGTGTTTTCCAAATACTGCCAATATTTATGTTATTAAATGTCTATTTCTAGATTTTACAGCTTGATTTGTCAATCTTCTGAGGAGACCATTGACTATCCAGTAATGGTACATCATTGGAAGAAGTAGGGACAAATAGTCCAGTGGGGAAGTTGCAATTTAACTAATGCTTTCAGCCTTTGAGGGGGATAGTGATAGGATCAGAATGGAAGATCTCCAGGAGGCAAAGTACCCATTCCCTTACTTAAATCCCCTAGCGCTTCTCTCCCTGAAAATTGTGCAGTTAGCAATCATTTTGTTATCAAATTTCAGATGTATGATCTGAGGGTGCTGAAATGAGGGGCACATCAGCCTGCAGATTCCCTCCCCTGTCCTAGTGAAACAATGGGATATAAATGTAAAAACATAATCTAGGCATTTATACATTTATTTACTGTATTATCATTTTTATTTTAGGTTGCCTTCAGAAGATGGGAATTGCCCAGATATCAGTTTAGATTCTGGTCAGATTGAGGTTGTTGAGGAACTTTCATCAAGCAAAGGCTATTTACAGGCTGTAGATAATGAAGGGAACCCACTTTGCCTCAGCTGCCAAAAGTCCACAATCCAGTGTGAGCCAAAGTTGACACATACCGCCTGGGACACACAATTTTGTTCTCTTAAATGCCAGGATGACTTCTTATTCCGTACTAATCAAAGTTACCTGAGAACTAAAGTTTTTGAAATAGAGCATGGGGTTTGCCAGTTATGTAGGCTAAATGCCCAAGAACTCTATCTTTGTGTCAGAGATGCCCCAAGGAATCAGCGTAAAGATCTTTTGGAGAAGTCTTGGATGTCCAAGCTTCCTTTAAAACAGGTGAAATATGTGGCTTGAATATAGGAAATTGTTCTGTGATAATATTTTCACTGTGATGATTTTAAATGAAGCAACAAACAGTAATCTAAAACTGTATCCTTGAATGAATGTTTTAAAAATATAGGAAAACTTTGAAAATCTTTTGGAAGAAGCACTTTGATCCCCTTCTGATATTCGTTCTGACAAAGCCTCAGCAGAAGTTGCAGTTGCTTCTAGACATCCACACACTGAAGTTAATGCAACTCATAAAACAGCCACAACTGTTCCTTTAGGAAGCCTGAAATGATGGATTTTTTTAAATAAATAGGTACTGGACTTGCACTTGTAAAGGCCCAAAGTACTTTTTCTGAATTATTTTCAAAGACTTAACATTACATTAAAGCTATTATCATGCAAAACTGCTAATCATACAATGAAATAATTAGGCTACGTAGTTATTGTTATGCCCTAAATGTTGTGAACATTCTTTATCAGGCCTAAGCATTCAAAGAATGTATAATTCAAACAGCTTGTTACATAGCAAGACTGGCTGCTCTTTGAACACAGCAGATGTAAGCATGCTGTCTATAGTCAGTAATCATATTTCTTTGAAAAATGAATTCAATTTATTTTAGCCTTTTGAAGACAACCTAGCAGATCAAAACAAGATTATAATATTAATTTAGGTATATTTTTAGTCTTGTGTCTCAAAAAATATTAGGTGATAGGTATCATCAGAATTTAGTATTTTGTAGATTCCAGTTTTGACATTATAGCCACATACTTTTGATAGCAGAATTTAGCAACTATCAGGTAAGAATCGGTATCTGAAACTAACAATATTTTCAGCTGTACTATATTTCATTTCCAGTCTCATTATATAACACTGTCCATTAGGAATACATTTGGGTGTGCAGTGCACTTTATTTCATGCTTTTAGAATGAGGAATAGGTATTTGATTTTCTAGAAACTGGCTAACAATTACGATGCACATTTGCTGCTCTTTCGTATCAGTTTAAAAATTAAGAACAAAGCTGGTTTTCCTGTGCTTGGTCTTCACAGATGTGACTTAATGATATTTGAATTGACATACTATATAGTTTGTGCTATCTCTTCAAACCAGCACTGCAATTCTCCTTGGAGGGCCTTGCTCATGGAACAGTTTTTACGTCTGAGGATCGTAGCAAATTGCTTTGACTAAAGGAAAAAAAGCATACTGAAAGGATGGATGGATGGATGGATGATAGAGCTTATTTCCACTTGTAGAGGGACATGGTATCTGATTGCCACTGAAGTGCTAACAGTATATCCTATTTTATTTCAGTTAAATGACATTATACTAAACCCAACTGAGGGTCATTTCTGGCAAGTGGATCATATCAAGCCAGTTTTTAGTGGGGGTGGACAGTGCACTCTTGAAAACCTTCAAACACTATGTTCAGTTTGTCACAAGGAGGTAAGTACAGGATGCAGCAGCATAACATTGTAACATTCATTAACTTTCAACATTAAGAAAACTTAATGTTTTCTCTGTACTCTGCTGAAATGGATTTCATTTCATTTTCTTTTTTTATACTATTTCTTTTCCAGAGAACAGCAAAACAAGCAAAAGAAAGAAGCCAAGTTAAGAAACAATGTGTTGCTTCAAAATATGCATCGGACATTACAAAATTTTTTGTGAAATTATGAAAAATTTTGTTGAAATGGAGGGTATAGCTTAAATGAGTTGATATCTATCAAGTATTTCAAATTAAATCTTAAGGTTGAGCTATATAGTAAGTTTCTTAGTACAGGTCATTAAGAAAATACTATGCGAGAAATGTTTAAAAAGCAAGAAGTATCTATATATGTGTGTCTTTTTTCTTATAAATTTCAAATATTGAAAACTGAAGATTTTTTACAACCTATTAGTAAAGTACATGCAAACATTTATTCAAACCCCTATTAATGCAGTGTTACTGGTGCTTTTTCGTAACATCTTTTCCACAACTGTGGAACTGATTCGAGGGTAGGTTATATAAATTATAATCTGTATAACAATCCTTGCTGTTAAACAAAAGAAGTATCTTTTATAAAATTAAACATGTACATTAGTTCATCTCAAAATAAACTGGTATTCTTTACATTAACTCCTTTTCCTAATTTACATAGATTGAAAAATACAGTACTAACCCATTTTCCACATATTGCCCTACAAGAGCAAAACTGTTGAAATACATTTCTTTTTTGGTGCACAGAAATATATCAAGGTTAGCATTCAAAGCCAGTGGTCCTCGAGCAGGGATTTGGTATCATCCGATGCAAGTAGTGTGATTTCTATATTAACTACCATCATTTTTCTTGACTATACTGTATCATGTGAAGTAGGATAACTTAAATAAGTACATTACCATCCAGACCCACAATGAAGTGAATTTTATTACATATATCTATATTCGTATATTTGTAAATAATTTAAATCCACTGATGTATTAGGTTACTAATACTACTCACTTTACATAAAACTTAACAAGGCTGCAGAACTGTATTGCATAATTTAATTTATATTTAATAGTACACAGTTCTCTAGTATTTCCACTGTCACTGTAAAGCACATTTAAGAGGAATGGCTTGCTAAGTAAAGATGAGTATCCTCCCAACATCTATCAGTAGAGAAGGGAATTCTATGGAAAAGATAAAAATCCTATAAACATTATGCAAGTGAAAATAGTTTCACACAGGCATTACTCTTGAATATTATCTTCATTTCCAGAAGACTGGATAAACACCTCTTGATGAACTTGCTTCTGTGGAAATTTTACTAGAATGAATGTTAAAATCAGAAGAACGTTGTGTCGGATGAGAAGGCACCAGCAAGTCGGAAGTCCTCTTTTGTAAGAACACTGTACATCCTCTGAGGCAAAGGTTTCGAGTAAGGAGCAGGCCGTGGAATAGTTGTACGTAAAATAACCTCACGTCCTGCAGGGGATGGAAAATCTGAACTCATTCCAGAATTCAAACGTTTTTCATCCATAGAGCCTGATCTTTTTAGTTCTTCCTCATGGGGCATCATTGTGGCAACCTAAAAGAAAGAGAAGCCTCAGCACTGAGTCATTTCACTGGATTCATATATTTTTTTAATTGAGACAAAGGGATAGTATAGAAACATAGCAGTCAATAGCTAAGTATGAGAAAGAAAGTACAACATTCATTTGGGTATAAGGCTAAGGCAAAAGCATTTATTCCTTTGAGTTTATGCTTGAGAGATGGACTAATGCTGATACAAACACAAAATATATGTTCTGCATCCACAAGATCATCTCATTGAAATGCCAAAAGCTTTAAATTACCTCACGCTGATCTCTCCAACAAAGAAAGCAATATATGTTATGAAACAGCAGACATTTTAACACTGATTCAATCAAATGATAAAATTGGGCTGAAATTATTTTGCTTTGACTTTTTCAATGTTGGGATCAATAACCAGAGAAACCAATTTTAACTAGGCTTGGTATCAGGATGTGATGTATTAATCAGATCTTTTAATCCATCTATTCTAACCTTTGCTGATCCTATCACACCTACATGAAATTTTAAATTGAGATGAGATACTGCGCTTGAACAGAGCAGCTACTCAACCATTGAACTATGACTCCTGTCTGACTGAAATTAACTGTCCAACTATTTCACACAACTGGTATACTACTCTGAAAGTGGATTTTTTTTTTCTTCCAATATCAAGAGGCAAGAATTGGAAAACAAGCTCCATAGAGAAAATAGCTGCAAAGCAAATGGACAATAGTTTACAATTACTTCTAATTCAAATAAAGCAGAGACACTATCATTTTATACGATGTATATTTTATAAATATCACAGTTTGGTGCTTGAAATGCAGACATATCTGAATAAGATACAACTATATTAAACAAGACAATGAGCTGAAAGGTGTAAATATGAATTTAAAAAACCCTCAGATTCTAGAAATCCACTTGATCATCCATTTTCAACAATTTCTTCCATACTTTACTGATGTCAAAGCTCATAACTTAAAACTAAATGTCACTGCTTTAGTTATGCAAATCGGTAGTAGTTGAGCCATATGCTATGCTGCTACAGCCTTCATTTCCATGCACCTACATGAAGTTAGGCAGATGACTAGAAATAGGGAAAAATCTAGTTACCTCCTCAGATGATTCAGTCAGCTGGGTAAGAAAGAGAATCAATGGTGAAAGGCAAGTCAGAGATGACTCACATAGGGTTAAAGAGAGGTTTCAGAACAGACTACTTTAAGAGGCAGCATGCCTTGCAATCAGATTTGTTGCTGTCAACAGAAACTGATAAACACTCAGAACACAAAACAGATGTACACCAAACTGATAACAGGACTGGTACAATGTAAATAATCAATTGCATCAACACAGATCCATCAGATTTTGCCATGCAGCAGATACAACCTATGTATATCCTAGTTCATTAATTGATGAAGGCAAGATCTTCTGACCTGCATAGCTACACATTTACCTCTAGAAATTCTAAAGGGAATTCCTACAAATGTGCATTCTACTTCAATTAATCAAATTGCAGGGCGGGCAGGCAACCTATCTTCTGTGCATTAAAGTATATGCAGGAGATTGTATCAAGGTTTTTGTATTAATCCAGTGTTTGTTTATTCATCAAATTCATAGTAAAAGACTAAGTTTTATTAAATAATATTACAGGTAGTCCTCAACTTACAACGGCAATTGGGACTGGAATTGCTGTCACTAAGCAATGCGGTTGTAAAGCATGATCGCATTGCTTAGCGATGGCAACCCCTGTAGTCCCTGTTACAGTCATTAACCGAATACCACAGTCATTAGGTGAGGCAACTTTCTGCTGGCTTCCCACAACCAAAGTCAGTGGGTAAGCCACCAGGAAGTTGCAAGTCCCAGGCCAATAGGCAGGTAAGTGGCTGTCCTAACAGTCAGGAACCACACTGAGACAAGGAATAGGTCTCTAGTGTTTTATTACTGCTACATTAGACAGAAAATCCTAACAAACTGAAGAAGCGTGGGAAAAACCCAGACAGATAAACCCCAGAGGTTAAGGCGGGTCTGATCTGTGTCTCTTTGAATGGCTGCTTAACTCCTCAGTACTACGCATGCGTTTTCCCCCCTGGATAGGGGCCCCTTCCTGCTCACCATCAGTACTCATGACAGTGGCTGCTGGTGGGTGGGTGGGTGGGGGAGGGAGTGAGGGTGTGTGTGAGAAGGGCGCAGGTTGGGGAGGGTGTGCGAGTGGCCAGCGCAGCACGAGCGCAGAGGGGCTGGGGGAGGGGTGCGGGTGGGGGACACTTAACCAAGCAACTTGCGACCTTCCCTGCCAGCTTCCCCACTGACTTTCTGGAAAAGCTGGCAGGAAAGTTTGCAAATGACAATCATGACCACAAGGTAGTGCAACTGGTTCTAAGTGCAAACAGATTGCCAAGCACCGAGATTGTGATCACGTGACCGTGGGGGTGCTGGGACAGCCCAAACTCCGAGGACTGGTCGTAACCACCATTCTTAAGTGCTTCCATAATTTCAAACATTTACTGATCGAATGGTCATAGATCAAGGACTACCTGTACCTAAAAATCCTCTTAAGTGATTTTCATTGTAATGTTTGTTTTAAAATACAGTATTATTTAAGTTCACTAATCATCACAAAGTTTTAATTAATCAATTGTGCTAAAAATATTTTCGTTTTTTCCAATGCCTAAAGGAGAAAATTTTATTTTAATATTGGGTCAGCTGAAAGTAAATACATAACCCCAATAACCCTGATACAGAAATGCCTGTGTAAATTATGACAGCCATTTAGGCCTGTTTTTTAAAGGTTTTTAGTATTAGCAATATATTAATACTGAAACAGGATGCCATGGTAAAATGGATCACAATGGTTCTCTGTTTGTGATACACTGATTTCAGCTCTAGCATGTAAACCCAGCATAACAACCCAAGCTGTTAGGTCTTCAGAAATGATTAAAGTCCATTTCAGATAACTACATATTAACAGAGAAGGAACAATTAGCATTGGATGTGGTATCTGGATAACATCTGTAAAAAGAATCCATTTGGAAGGAATTAAAATACTCTTGAAAACAAGAGGCAAAGAATCCTACATTTATTGGTAATCTCTAAACCAAAATAAGCCACCAACATGCAATGGTTAGTCTAGGAATTAGAAGAGCCGAAGTCAGATCCCCGCCTAGTCATGAGTCTTATGGCTGGGCTAGTCACTCTCTCAGCTTTATCCAATTCAAAAGGTTGGGGGGAAACCCCCCCCTAAGAACCTTCTGAAATACTTTTTTTTTTAATCAATATGGAAAGTCTGTAGACTTCCTAATCTAATAAAATTCTATCACTTCCATTTCAAGCAAATTCTTGTGATGTATAGAACTATTTCGCCAGAGCAGTCCTGTTAGCAAACGGGGGTCTTTACAGACTAGCTCTTTCTTGTTTCTCTACTAGACCATTATATAAATTTAAATTACAAATAAATAAATATCCCATGTTGCCATTGCCCCACGTTTAGAATCTTCCAGAATACCATACAACGTACCACAGAAAAGTTACAGCCGGATCAGGGAGTTCCATAATCCCCTTACTTATGTAGCAGCACAGTTATATTCTACTCATATGGCTATTTGCATGCAAGCCTCAGCTTGACTATTTTAAATCATTCTGTAAAGGCTAACTTCTTCCATCTTGCAAGTCATGACCACTCACACTTTCTTAAGTTTTCACTTCCCCTTATACCTCTTCCAATTTTCAGGAACTTGATAGTTCTTTAATTCTCTGCCCCCCTATTCCTGGTTCCTGTACCTACTCTATAAAGTTGTTCCAGTCCTGGCCCTAAATCAATACCATACAATTACGAGACGAATACATGTACATTTTATAGGCTACTATTGTATAATACGATGAAGTATTAGGCTTGAAAATCATTGCTATTACAGAAGGCAAACTTGATTTTGTTCTGGCATTCCCAAAACAGTTATCACATCTTTTGAATCAACTGCATTAATGCCGTATCACATTGAAATACAGCAATCTGCCTTTAATTTTTATAAACATTTCATAAAACTATTCCTCTGAAAAGAACAGGTTCTACCATTTTCTTATTTAATTGGAGATTTAATATAGAACCTTCTTGCATGCAGAACATGCATCTGAAGAAGTTGAGCCTGACCTATTAGAGCTAACTTTGCTTAATTTTTAAACTACCCATACAACTTGGCTATTTTAGTTACAACAGACTATCACAGCTATTCCTCTGGAAAATACACCCGTGAGTATCTTTATGCAAAAATGAATTTTCAAAGCCTGGCATTCAAATATCATAACAAAAAAAGCAACTCTTTTATAATTACATTAAAGAAACTGAAAGGTTCATCTTACCCTTTGTGCACTCACAAAAAGTTTGTGAATTATAATACCAGCAGGCCCTCTTCCAGCACCAAGGACTGATACTTCTGGTTGTTCCAGAAAGGAATTTACAAATCTGACAACACAGAAAAAGTGGGAAAATATGTCAGCAAAAGAGTAATTTTAAGCAGACTTGATTTTTAAAAAAATCAACTGACATTCACATTCAATTGAGTTTTCAATTGACATTTTAAATAACTAGTTCCAGTTGTTTTATTCATGGTCGAAAATCTCCCTTGTAATTAATTTAATTACTAAACATTCAAACTACTTCCTCTGAGAGTACCTGAGAAGCAGACATGTTAAAAATATGAGGAATCACCTAATCAGTTCCCCTAACTGTTAGTGAACTTCGTAATGCAGTTTACTTTTCTTTGGCTTTCTCATCCGGAGAACCTCTGGTACAGTATATTTAATATAAAACCGCAATGCCGTTTGGCCTTGGTTTACCTTAGTATTATCTGTTCAAAAGGCCACAATGGTTTGTGCAACAAACTGTGGCTTTAAAACAGCTAGCTTAGCAATAATCTGCAGATGCAGATTAAAGATACGTATATTAAAACTGATGAATGGAAGCATATAGGTTTGCTGCCTGACAAACGGCTTGCGGCATTGTACTATTTTCACTTCCTTATTATGCTGGGACTGAGTGCCAATCCAGGAACAAGCATCTGTTTCACAGTCTCTGCATCAGTGGCTACCAAATAACAGGATGTGGTAACAATGAACCATTAAAACCTGAAATAGTCTTGCACTTAAGGTAACAATCTGAAGAAAGACCAAGGACCTTTAAGTGAATCTGATCCATGCAAGTTTATGAAACAAGTCGCTTACTTTTCTAGATCTTTGCGTTCTTCTTCTTTGCTGCATTTTTCTATTCCAAATTTTGCTTTTAGGGACCTTGCCCGGGCAATAGTGGCTTCCACACTCATAATTTGACCAATGATTTCCTGTGAAAGGAAAAAAAAAAACACCTTCCTTACTAACCATAAGCCACATATTTCAAAGATTTGCTCAAGCTTTTATCAGCGGTGTTCAACAGAATTTTCCAGGACTGCTCACTCTCTCCTCTCACGTAGTTAATACAATCATATGAATGTAATCTCTTTTTGTTTTTTCCTGTGATTGAGTTTATCATAAAATATTTATTTAAAAGCTACATTTTTAAAGTTTCTTTCTTGGATTTCTTATTAGGAAAAGGAAATTCCTTACTTCTAATTTTTTGTCTTCTGGATTTGGGAACCAGAGAACTTTACTTGAATGACTGATTATCAGCTTGATTATCTTCTTTACTGACCCAATATCTTCCACTGATTCTGTTGGGAGGGAAAAAGCCCATGAAGTACACTGTAGTACCAAGAGAAGAGAGTATCTGTAGCTCAGGGTTGAACTTTGGAGCCCTTGGTGCTCTCCGAGCTTGGTTGTTTGCTTGCAGACGTTTCGTTACCCAGCTAGGCAACATCTTCACTGCTAGCCACTGTCATAAAAGCATCCTATTATGTTGTAAAAGCATTGTGTAGTAAAAGCATCCTAAAGCATCCTGTGGTGCACTGTAGTAAAAGCATCCTACTTTTATGTGAAACATACAGCTTGCTTAATAAAAGTTATTTACCTTCTTCTTTTACCTTGAGTACAGCTGCATGAATGACACAAGGAAGAAGATGCCTTGCTAGATCCGCTGGTTTCTGAATTGCTAAATAGTGTAGCACCTGAAGATACAGTAAGTCAATTTGATCACCACAGCGTTTCTACAAAATTGACACCATCTCTCAAGGCTTCAAAACTGAAAGCTGCCTCATATGCTTTCTTAAGTGCTCCATCAAAACGCATCTTTCTCAGATCTCTGAAAGGGAGGAGCCACCATCTGAAAGCAGTTTTGAATCAGTGCTCCTAAATTAATCAACTTTTTTTTTATTGAAAGGAGCATTTGGGAAGAAAGCCTAACATGCTAGATAGAAGAAAAGCTGATGAAAGACTGGCACAAAAAAGAAACATTCATTGTACTTATTGCTAAAAAAGAAAACAGGCTTAATTTCAAAAACGTCTGAAACTGTGAAGTATGTTACTTCATGTTCTTCTGCATAATGTATTTACATGTTTCCACATACAAAATGGTTGCCAATCTAGAGGATTATATTTCCAAATGTAACATGCATTACCCAGTCTTATTTTAAAAGCAACCTACATAGCTGATTACCGTTATGAGCAACAGTAGAGAAATTCCATACAAAAACAACAAAAATAAACTAGGTTAATAAATTAAAGCACCTCTAATGGACTTTCCAAAGTCTATACCAGGATGGGCAGCTTTCAGATCTTCCAGAATTCATTATCAGCATAATACATTTTGAAAACTGAATGTCTCAGGAACTCTCCTATTAGTCTTTTTACCTTCTCTGCCTCACGAGTGTCATCAAAAAGACGCCTCTGCCTCCTTGCTGGAATGGGCTTTGCTGTTTCCCATGCTTCAACCCACATGTTACTTGGGATCTTCATTCGGGCACTCAGCTCACCCTTGATGACTATACCCCCCTTCTCATCCACAGTCTCCTCTTCAATGTAATCCCGGGGTGAATACCACCTTACAAAATCTTCCAGACAACAACCAGGGTTGGCAGCCTAGGAGGAAAAGAAAAAGGAAAAAAAAAAGAACATGCTTATTTCTATATAGAGCTTCCAGACAATTCTTTTTTCCAGATAAGAGAAAACAAATGAAAGAAACTGGCAAAGGCATTATATATTGGCATTTTCATCTTTTAAAAATTGTATACACAACACTCAAAAAGAAAGCCTACCTTCCTAACATTATAGTTTTCAACTTGTCTAACATGACCCTAGACATGACTACTGCTTAAACATTTGCAAATGGAGACATATGAATCAGATCTAGATCTGATTTTTTCAACAAGTCTAACTTCAATGCAAAGATTATTCTGGTCACTGAGAAGTTTGTCATGTATTTTAATCTAAAGGTATTTCAGAAATGAGAGTGTTTTTAAGAGCTCAACTATCTTCTGTACCGGAGCCTTCCAGATGCTGATGAACAGCAATTCCCAGATTCCTTCATCACTGATTTGGCAGGCTGGGACTGATGGACTTGATCATTAACATTCCAATCCACTCTAAACAGGAAGGACATGTCATGGATATAAAGACAAATGCACTGATCATCATTTTCTTCTTTAAAATAAATAAAGGGGGTCTAGGATAGGATCTAGCTTCCACTTCTGTATGTTTTTAAAAGAAAAGGAGGGATCTTTGATTGCAGTGGTATGTATTTTATGACCTGGTTTCTCTTCAAGTGTTTCTAATATTTTATACTGTGCCAAAGAATGTAAAGTGCTTTACAAATAAATGTTAAAATATAATGGGCAGCTGCTGTAAGATTTAAATATTAATATTGGGCATTTAACTTCTCCTTCACAAAAAGGACAGCAAACCAATCCATAAACATAGTTTGTGGTTCCAATAAGAATAGCTTAGATGAACTAGCATTTAAAAAGATGGTGAGGGAGAGGATGTTGACTAATATTAACTCAGACAACGGGCAATGAACACAATTTCCCAAACAAAAACTAAGTAATGAACAAACTAGAGAACTTACCACATTTCTAATTTACAGCCTGTATAGGGCAGAGGGTAGAGGAACAAAGACAAATGAGTAAAATGGAAAAAAATACAATCACTGGAAAAGATGAAAAATCCTGCTAAATACGTCGTTTGAGACGTTTATGCTAGTATATTCATTTCACGATGACCCTGGCGATCTGTACCTACTTTGAAAGATTCCATATCTGAGAGCAAACAAGCACTTTGCATGCGAGCTCGAAGATGAGCTCCTTCTGCTGATGTTCCCAACTTAGCCAATACTTCAGACTGTTCTTCTAGCAGATCTTCTGTCATAGGAGCTGGTTCCTGAACGAGTTAGAAAGAGAGGAAGTCCTGTTGTTATCTCTCATGAGGGGACAAAAACATTGACCAAAAGGAATGGATGTGGCTTCCACGCGCCTAGAACCTGTTATTCAACGTCTTAATTCCAAAGCCAGGTAAGTGCAAATACAATTATTTAACAAACTGCTGAAGTTTTTGCATAATAGTAAACAGGAGAAGACAAAGGAAGGTGACAGGACTATACTTACTAGATAAATTAGCTTGGATTAAGGCAGCTTCCTGACTGCAAGAAAAACCAAGAAGTGCACATAATGGTAGGCCAAGTGGAAAAAAGCAGTGATTGGCTATCCTATAGCTAACTTCTAAAGGAAGAAAACTAAAACTAGTTTCCACTATTATCCATTTCATAGTCATGGCATCTTTAGCTACAACTGTCCTTTTATAATTAGAATGGAACAATTTTAGCATAGAAAAGATATTTGTGAGGCAAAACAAAGAGAATAAAGATCATTGTGCCTGGGCAATCAAAGCTTCACCTTTTAGATATAAGCATTGTTTCTCTTCCCTCCGTTACAATCAACTTAAAAAGCACTCATTTTTGGCTGATCAAATTTGGCACTGAAGATTATGTAGCATAGAGGGAGAAACCTATAATTGTATACTTATATTATATATGTATATGAATACGCCATCAAAGTCAGATATGACTACACACAACTGAGTTCCATGTCCGAATACACTAGGCCGAGGCAGACAAAAATATGCTAAAGTATAATATAATAAGGACTAAGGCTATTTTAGGTAGGAGAGTCTCATGTCACAGAGTTGGTATTTTACCTGTTGTTACTGCAGGACAATACTTTCCAAACAGGTATGTACTCTGGAGATGTTATTCATTCCTCCTTGTCACTAGAGGTTCAAATGGCCTATGACCAAGTTCAAGTGGTGTGACAGCTACAATCATTTCTGGACAGGAATAGCTCTGTCATTGTAATCTAAGCATTAAGCTCAATACTGGACCACTGTACTATGTTTAATGCAGAATTCTTCTTGAAAGTGTTTCAGAAAGTACAGCTAATTCATAATGGAATGATTACATGTTGTGATTAGTTCAAAAAGCCCTGAATAGCTTAGGATCAGATATTGAGAAATATCTGCTCTCAAATAATACTACATAGTTCTTGCATTCTGAAGAGATTTCTCTTGAATGGCTATTCAACAGCTTGTCAATATTCATTTGGCATTTCTTTGTGACTGATATTACCATTTTATTTATTTTAGAATCACTTCTCTATTTTTTAAAATAAATTTTATAAATAATAAATAATACCTGTTATAATAAGCAATGAAAGGTATTTGTTTATAAAATAAATAAAACTCTTGTATTTTTCTGATGTCCTAAGCCAGTTTATGTAGTAAAATAATTCTGAGACAGGGTTTAATATTTTTGAACTACATACTTGTTACTGAAATTTGACACCTGGGCATGGAAATTGATTCTCTGTGCCATTTCTATCATTAAGAGACTAGTTTTTCAACACTGTAAAAATTATTTATGGTTCCAATTACTCAATGGACTGAGGACTTCACAACTCATGAATGAACTGAATACAGAGGTAGGTTATGTATGGACAATTCAAATGAAATACACCAATCCTTTACTGACAGTTATATAAAACTTTATATAGATGAGAAGCCTATATAAAGGATTGGTGTGTGTGTGTGTGTGTGTATTGTTGACAATGTTTTGCTCTCTTTTTTCCCTTTTAAAATATTGTTTGATTAAAGGAGAAAGAGTTGTAATACAGTTACTGCACATAAAACATTACACCTCATCTCCCATGTTGATTTTAAATCGTAATCGTATTGAATATAATTTTTAAAAAATCAAGACAAATTTACATTTGTGAGAAAATCAACTATTAAACATTGTTCATGTGTCATCAACTCTTAAAGCCCCTTCTTTTCTCTTCATCTGAAATGGAAATGAACCAAGGACAAATCAGAGAACCAGAAATATTTGTAAATTTTACTCCCTAACCTGGGTTACTGGAACATAGAGAGGGTGTCCAGGATGAAGCAATTTCAAATTGCCATGCTGATGCAGACGGCCTTCTGGCTTCAATGTTAGTGTCTCTTTACTACCTTCTTTCTTTACACCTTCTTGTCCATTTCCTTTGAACTCCTCTGTGTCACTCAGGCATTCAAAAAATTCTTCTTCACTGTCACTCCAAGATTCCCAAGATTTTCCTACTTCTCCTTTTTCCTTATCGCTCTCTTTTGGACAGTCTCTATCCAGCGTGTCTCTTTGTTTTTCCAAATTAATCACTTTTTTCCCCTCATCTCTTGCTTTCTTTCTTTCAATGCAACAATTTAACATCTGGAAAGCAATCAAACAACAATCAAGCACACTGAAAACCTAGGGTTAATGTTAGCAATATGTATTTTCACAATGGCAATGTTTTATTCACATACATAAGACAAGACAAGCCAGAAGGTAGCCTGAATTTAAATTTACTATTGCAAAAGACAACAACAGATTTCTTTGCACAAGTTATTATCACAAATTTATAGGCCACCCCCAATCTGTACAACTCTGGGTAGCTTACAGGATACAATTAAACAGTAACCAATCACAATTTTTCCAATAAAAATTAATACATAAAAGATAGCATGTGCATTTGTAAGATTTACCTGGAGTTTCTGATGTAATAAACAACATCTCAGATCTGGTGCACTGTTGGTTAACCTAAGAAGTAGTTATGTTTAAATTACTACAGCAATAGAAAAAGTTTTCAAACTAGAATTGACTGCAAGATATACAGATACTGCCATTTTCACAGAAAAGCATATATAATTTGTCACCAACTTAAATTAAGACCTTTGTGCCACAGCCTAGCAATCTTTTGAACATATATTTGCAAATACACAAGAAGACCCAGAGGCTTCATAATTTATCATCCAAATCTCCCTCACAAAGCTATTTATTTTAAGTTACTTAGAATCTCCTTCTGAGCAATTTAAACAGATGATACAAATATATCAAGCTTTTTCTCCTTATGAGAAACAAAAGAAACTGGGTGTAGGGAACCTTTGAGATGGCAACAACTTTTCACTCTCTCTTCAATCTAACTCTGAGAAGCAGTAAAAACTATTGATTTACTATTAGCAATAACTAAATAATATGCCTAAAACTCACCCTGGGATAAAGAAGTTATTTTCCCATCTATAGCGCATTTCCAAGACAAATTCCTGCCAGAGATGTGCAACTCCTTTGACTCCACCATGATAAAAGTTGATCATACAAAGACAAAGGGCCAGTTTGTATGTCAGACTGTCTGAAGGAGCAGATTTGAACTGGATGTAGAGATTCTATGTACAAGGACAAATGAAAAGAACCTATGAAACAATATTAAACTCATGCATGGCTAAAAGTCTATGAAACAATATTAAACTCAACTCATGGTTAAAAGTTGTACAATTTAGTTTTAACATGCACAGCTGTTTTCTTTAAACAAAGCATGTGTGTGCTTTTGAAAAGTCATCCTAATCAGAATTTTGTTTTTCATTTGAATAAAACTAATTAAAATCTGGTACATGTTTCTCACATATGTATTTGAACTTACACAGTCTTCATTATCTGGGGGTGGAATGCTTCCTGTTGAAGTATTAGTTCTAGCTTCAGATCCATCTGCTGATTTGTCAGCAGCATCAGGGAATAAATACTGAAGAGAAAAATACATAGCTTCAATTTTCAATTTCTTCCCCCAGGCATTAGGTGCTACCATTACACTGCCCTGAAGCATGATTATTAAACACCTAAATTCTCATTTCTTCTGCTATGAAGAAGGCCAAACAGAGAATAGTTTATGCCAGACATTTAGCAGTAGTCCAATTTTAATGTGATGCGAGTATGTGTAACTACTGGAAGATCACTCTCTCCAGAGAAAGGTCAGATTTATTGTTCTAGTAAAAGCCACCAAAACCACTCTTGGTTCAGACAATTTACAAAGCATCGTTAAATATAACTTACCATGAGAATAGCATTAAGGACTTCATTGTTTAAAGGGGATTCATCTATGCCTCTGTGCTTACGAATTTTTTTCTTTGCAGTGTGAACCATATTTGTCACTGACAGTTTATGGATTGGGACTGGTGCTGGTTCTGTGAGCCTCAACAAAGCATGGCTTATATCAGCATCTATCAAATATCAAGATTTGGCCAAAAAAAAAGACAATTTCATATTATTTATTTTTAATCTGACTTCCTTAGTATCTTTCCTTGTCTGCCTTATAGATCATTTTTAGCAAGACAGAAAGATACAAAGCTACAAAATTGGTTTACTGAATCTGAGTATGCCCTCTGCTGCTTAATTCAGAAATAGGTTACACTCACCCTTAAAAAGTAACTGCAAATGCCTGTCAAGTACTTGAGGCCAGGTGAAGGAGAGAGATGACATTAAAATGATCAAACTTACTTGATAGAAAGCTTAAAAATACGTAACAAAATAAATATGGAAAGAGGACACAGATACAAAAATAAATTACAGTTAGTCCTCACTTAAAGACAGTAATTGGGACTGCATTTTCCATTGCTAAGCGACGTGGTCGTAAAGTGCAACGTTAAGCAAGTCACCACAGGTCGTTAAGCGAGAACATAACATGGTTGCCACTTGTGACCTCCTGCTGGCTTCCCCATTGACACTGCTTGTAGGAAGCCAGCAAAGGTTGCAAATGGTGATCATGTGACCACAGGACACTGCAACGCTGTAACTATGATCCAGGTGCCGGGCGCACTGCAACCAACCTAAGTACAAGGACCAGTTGTAAGTACTACTCATTCAGTGCCACTTTAAGTTCAAACAGTCACTGAATGAGTGGTTGTTAAACAAGGACCACCTGTACTCTGAGGAAAGGATTTTTTTTTAAAGAATTGGCATGTTTCTCACCCAACTCATATAAACTGTTACTCATTGTTTTACTAAATGCCACTTAAGTGTTTTCATAAACCCAAGTGTCAATCTTTGATTGTTTCAGAAAAACTATAAACTTTACCTTTCCCTTCTTCTTCAAAAGCTGATCTTCCAAGAATCTCATCAGTTGATTCTTTCCGACGACATAGTTTGAAAAATTCAGTAACAAAATCACCTGCAAGAGGGAATATTCATGCAGATAGGCAGATTATTTACTGCTTTCCGCAATGGTGTACTCCATATAAATAACATTAGGAGTTAGTAGAAAAAAGTATTCCCTTCTACAATACTTTCAGTACATATAAGCTCAAGGGCTTGCAGCATTTCAGATTTAATCTAGAAAAAATGCTTCAGAGCACAAAGGACATCCATCTTTTGTCAGTCAGTCCTTTATTTTGATCATTAACCAGCAACATTTACATTCAATACTAAGATTAAACCCATCCCATAATGCCAGTAGTTTATAAGTGTAACTAGGGTTTAAGATGCTAGCGTAAATATAAAAACATAGTACCAATACCATTAAGATTTTTAATATAATTAGGGTTTCAAAATTAACTATGAATACAACTACGTACAACGTATCTGTCTCCTCTGCAACACCGTAAAGTATAACAGCTGCATTTTTCTCAGGGTTGTACTGCACAGCTTTAATAAGCACTAAATTCCACATTTTAGTTGGAAAGCATGAAATTGACCAATGTTGGATGAAGAACCAACTGGGTATGCCATTTTAAGACCTGAAACAAAGTATCTTCAGGCCCATTTAGATTTAAAATTAAGATGCAAATTGCCTTCTTTGAAGTTTAGAGAGCTTTCTTGATTGTTCTTTATAACATGATTGTTCTTTACTACAAAACCTACACAAACTTTTTAGTGTCACATAGTGCTATATCAACTTCACAACTTCCAGTGGGGACATGGCGGACTGAACAGCTGTGCTCGTGGGCTCAGCGGGCAGAACTGACAACGTGGCAATTTTGGGGGGCTCAGGCAGGTTTTTCCTGAAGCCCAGAAGTGTTTTTCCAGAAAAATGAAAACACCTGGCATCACCCCGTCTGTCCTCTGGATAGCTGCTTGCAGCCAGAAGATCACAAACAGCATTTGCACTCGACTGGTAAGAGCAGCTGGGATGTCACTATTTTCAAGTCGTGCTGTAGCCTTAAAGGGACACTAAGACCAGCCACCCCATTTCTAAATCACCCAATTTATATTTTTTTAAAGTATGCATACCCTAACAGAGGCTTTTACAGCAAGGAGAAGCTGGTTCTCTTCGTGCTTATCATTATTTTGGGGATCAGTTTTTCAAAAAATTCTTTTTAAGTTTTGGACTTTGTTTTCCGTCCAAATATTAAGGAGGATTGAGAGTAAATAATTGTCTCCTTGTTACTATTTTTGTACTAAACTTGAAGATATTAGCATTTTCCTACAAATTGAATTGGCTGTTTTGACTTTCAGTTTTCTGCTTCTACTTTCCCTGAGGAACTGTCTGCATATCTCACTTTCGCTTATGTAAACACATTTCGGAATCCTTTCATATCTTCAACTTTTGCTGGGTAAGCTACTAAGTGGCGCCATAATCTAATGCTTGAGACATGGAGGATTTTAAACAGACTTTCTCTGACTTCCACCAAGATTTTAAACAGATTCTGATTCCTACCAAGTTTTTATGCAAGGCATTCAGGACATTGTGGAAAATGTGAGGTCTAAAATGTGTCATCTGTTTGGGATGTTGTGGATGAAACTGATGAATTTAACAGCAACAGAAATGTCTCTTCTAAGAGTGAGATCAGGACTTCTGTTGAAATGCTGGATGAAGATCGGATAGTCGAGTTGAAGAAATTAAAGGAGAGAACAAGTTGCAAGCCATAAGTGAAATTGATTTTCTGATGGAATGCCACGGAAAAGAAGGGGTTATTATGTATGGGAGGTTTCCTGAAGAGAAGTTGGAGTTTTTGAGGGAGGCAGTTGGGCTGTTTGATTTCTGTAAGAAAAAAGCTTTGTGCACATTGTGGGGACATGTAAATGCTCTGGTTTATTTTGAAGTGGGATAAGGGTTTGAGAATATTTATTTGGATTGCTTTTAGGGTTTGGCTGATTTCATTTATCTTTAATGATTTGGATTAAGTTTTTAAAGCTATAATAAAAAATAATAAATGTTTGGTTTTGGGTTTAATATTATTAAGATTGAAGCCTCGTGTGGCACAGAGTGGTAGGTGGCAGTATGCAATCAAAACTCTCCCCATGACCCGAGTTCGATCCCAGCGGAAGCTGGATTTTCGGGTAGCCGGCTCAGGTCGACTCAGCCTTCCATCCTTCCAAGGTCAGTAAAATGAGCACCCAGCTTGCTGGGGAAGGTGATGACTGGGGAAGGCAATGGCAAACCACCCCGCTCTATAGTCTGCCAAGAAAACATCGCGAAAGCGGCATCCCCCCAAAGGGTCAGACATGACTCGGTGCTTGCACAGGGGACCTTTCACCTTTCATGATTAAGATTATTAAAACTGTTGTATTACCAAGTACAATGGTTTTTTAGTTTGATCTTTATTATAGTAGACAGGAATGTATAGAATAGTAGTAGGAAGGAAATAATTAAATGTTATCTTTGGGGGGGGAGTTGATTAGGAGGTACACACACACACACACACACACATTCTATTAATATAAGGGAAGGGAGCAACTGTATTTAGTGATTTTTATAATGTGCCAATGGAATGATTTATAGAAATAACGTGATTTTGGTTTAATATAGAGTAAGGAATTGATTATGGAAAAGTGCTGTATATCATTGCTGTTAAAAGTCAGAAGGCACTTCTTTTGTAATTTTGAAAAATTTTCTCTTGTGTTTCTACAGTTTTTTTCTTTTTTCCCCGTTTTTCTGTAGTTTTTTTTGTTTTTGTTTTTCTGTAGCTTTTATCTCTGCTTGAAACTTAATAAAATTCTTATAAAAAACATAATGCTATATCAACTTCACATCTTACTGTAATAATTTGAAACAAAAAAAGCATAGGACAGAATAAAGCTCTGGACTGCTTACTCAATAAACACTGTGGATTATCAGCTTTTCTGACTCTCACAGACCACTGAGGTGCTTGAACAGGATCCAGGTCTCTTTAAAAAACCCAAAATATCTATTAACTTTGTTTCACCAAAACACTGAAAAAAAGCAATCTGAGTTTTGATAACAATCTTTAACATACCGTGACAAAATAAAATTAACCCCATTCCCCATCTTTTAGGTAGGCCCACTCTCACTTTTTTGACTAATGTTGTTGTTTTTACAATCTAATAACTGCAATGGTTTGTCTGGAAAATTTTGCATTAGAGTATTTTCTGAAAACTTCCCTATGCTAATTATTCAAATTATCTATAGTGGATTTCTAAGGCCCACAGGGTGGTCGACTGAAGGTCCCAAACCTCCACTTCCAGAAGCCCTTTGGGTCTTCATTCCTGCTCCATCTCTTTTAGGGTAGCAGTTTGGTAGTTCCTGCTGCCACTATTTATCTTCCAGGGATGCCTCACCTGGAAATCATTCCCTAATCCGAGGGTATGGGGAGGCTCACACTCTGCGCTGCTTTTCTGGTGATTCTAGCTCAATTTTTTTAGAACAATTACTTGAAAAGCAGTCAGCACTCAATTCTGAAACTGCCAAACTTTCTTAAAAGAAAAGTAATTCCTGTTTAGGAAGAACTTAGGGTTGGTATGAGCTATTCAAGACTAGACTGCCTTGAAGTATGGCAAATTCTCTTTCAACCAACGTTTTTAAGCAGATGTGGGATCACCAATGATCAGTGTTTACTACTTTGTTTCCATTAGTTTCTTTCACAAACAGAATCAATGTTCACATTAAAAAAAATGTTAATCCATAGTGCATTTCATCCAAAATAGATTTTACATCCATTGTTAAACAGATATATTTTCACATTAGCAAAGTCAACCTTAATATTATTACAAACATTACTACAATGTTCATTCTACAGCAAGCCCTTTTAATTAAAATATGAAAAACTTAATTAAATACAATTTTAATTAGATTTATTCTAAGGCAAATGGAGAAGTCTGATTAAAATAGAGTTCTGAAATTCTGAACTATAAAACCTAATCAAACAGAAAAGAATGTACTTACGAATAAACATCGTTGTCCACAATTATACCCTCTGTTAAATGAGGCCAAGTAGCTGCTAAATGGAGTTCACTGGAAGTAGAAGTATTACTTTTGTAAGCAGTTTTGAAATTATAACAGAACAGGTATTAGCATGGATCCAAACTTAAACTTGCACAAGTAGGAAGTTACTGATGAGGAAAGTCCTAATAGTGCAGGAGAAGGTTTCTCAAGACCAAAACTATTCAATGAGCAAAAATTACGTGAAATTGAAGATATGATTTTGCATCATTTTGTGAAAGAATTATATGTAGGCCTAAACCACACTTAGAATCACTTGGGGGAAAAAAAAGGGAGAGAAAAACCCACAAGAAACTGAAAAAAACCTCCCAAACTTTGTGGGGGAGGAACCAAAATTCAGGCATCACTTATGTGTGTGACATAGCTGCACCCACCTGTCATGCCCCCTAATTATTAAGTATGGTCCTTACTACCAAAAGATTGCCCACCTCTGCAATGACTGAACTGCAGAAAAGGGATATTCCCATTGGCTATAGTAAAGGTAAACAAATGGCTGCTTACAATGCAGTTTTTAACTGCCTATGGAAATCCAAATCTACTATCTCACATATATCAGTATTTACTCCTTAAAATATGCAGATGGGACCCAATATTTTCTTACTGCTCACTGCATAATGTTTAAAGGAGAATTTATTCATTACCGTAATAGTATTGTTTTATTGTGTTTTCTAATAGTGAATTTGCAGTCAGGTACAACATTTACAGAAGAAATAGATCTGGTAATTTTAATTCATGGATAGCAATTACATATTCGGAGACTTATTAACCACATTATGTTATACAATATAGTTATGTAAGCAACAGTTCTATTGAAAAAAAGACTTCTGAAATAAAAAAAATACTCTTACCTAATAGGATCCTCACAGGCACCAAATGGTAACTTTCCAAATTCTAGACCTCCTACTTCACCTCCAACTAAAGCATCTATATCTATTGGCAAAACATATAGTTATATATTATATAAGTATTTTGGAACATTATTCAACATTAAATATTTTAACATGCTAATTCCTACCATCTGAACAAAAGGGTGATACTGCCACAACAAACCAGTTTAAGCATCTTAGAAACAAAAATGTAATCTTCCCCTTAGTGTCTGCCTCACATTTTAGTAGGGACAGTAGGGTGAAGGAAGACAAAATTTTGGTAGCCTGCTAATGTAATAATGGATGAAGACTTGATTTTATGTAAGCTATTGTTTTTCATGTAAGATAATAATACAGAAGATATAAATGACACATGGCTAAAAACTTATCTGAGGGGCCTGAATGCCGCTATTTATGAATGGCTAGTTTGGAGTGGCACTGGTTCACACAAAAAAGGCATCAGCCCACTTCACCTGAACCAAGCCATATAGGAGCCGGTGCAAACATGTGATGGGGAAGCACCTATAACGTGCAAATCAAGCTCACTTATTAATACTCAGAAGAAAAGCCTAAAATGTTTCCTTTACATGAATCCAACACAACAGAGACAATCAGTAAAAATCCTTGTCAGGACACAGTCCAAAATATTTTCCCAAACTTTCCGATGTGTGGACTTCAACCCCTAGAATTCCCCAGCTGAAAATTCTGGAAGTTGAAGACCATAAACCTGGAGTCACCCAGGTCAGGGAAGGCTGAATTCTTCAGCTTTCCTTGGGCTGTTACTTTTTATTGTTGAGTTTTTTAATGCCTACCATGAATGTTTAAAATTGTTTATTGTGGAAGTTGCTGACAGCAGGATATAAATACAGTCCATCAAAGGTTTCAACCAACTGAGAGTTCAACTAATTCTGCAGAATATAGACAGAGGTAGGTCAGGTATAGACAGAGGTAGGTCAGGGACGCGGTGGCGCTGCGGGTTAAACCGCTGAGCTGCCGATCGGAAGGTCGGCGGTTCGAAACTGCGCGGCGGGGTGAGCTCCCGTTGCTCGTCCCAGCTCCTGCTCACCTAGCAGTTCGAAAACATGCAAATGTGAGTAGATCAATAGGTACCGCTTCGGCGGGAAGGTAATGGCGTTCCGTGTCGTCATGCTGGCCACATGACCCGGAAGTGTCTATGACAACGCCGGCTCTAAGGCTTAGAAACGGAGATGAGCACCACCCCATAGAGTCGGATATGACTGGACTTTACGTCGAGGGAAACCTTTACCTTTACCTAGATCAGGTATGGCATGGTTGTATGTCAAAGAATGTGGACCCTGTGATGAACTTGGTTCTAACAACCCATTTATTCTACAGAAACTTAAGAGAGATTTGCAGCAGCCAGACAACCCACCAGCAAGATGGAAAGCTATTAACAGTGTTCACCTTGAGAATTTATATCGTATGATACAGCAGGTAATGAGATACTCTTAGAAGGCAAGACCTTCTTCTTATTTACTATCAAGAGAAGGACATTATTAACTTTAAGAATAGTTCTATTGCTGTGAAATTCTTTTATGTGTGGCATAGTTATCATAATTCCAACACTGACATTTGGATTCTATTTTATATTTTAAACTTTTTTTTCTAATGATCAAAACTACAAAAAATAATGACAAAATAAAATTATTCTTTGCTATTGTGTTCACAGTGGGGAACAAAAGACATTTTTCTCACCCTACCCTCAAAGCAGCTGTCACATAATATTTAACGTATGTTAAGCTTTACTTATTATAGGGCAAATAAATTAAAAGAGGGGAAAGAGGAAAAGAATTCTTTTTGCATGGTTCTTTGGTTCTGATCTACTTTTGCACTAAATTTCAAAAAATGAAATTATAATACAAACAAATCAGTTTCCTACCTGGAGGTTGCTGAGGCCAGAAATATTGCTGCCAGTCTTGAAGCACATATGTAAGCCTAATACTTATATTAATTGGAGGTAATGGGGTTAAAGGGCAGCCCTGGAAAACATACCAGTAAGAATAATTATGAAAATGTGAGGACCAAAACAGGCATCTTTTGTTTTAACCTAGATAATATATCAGAAAATATCTCTGAAGGATAGATTTTCAATATTGTATATGAATACTTTTTGCAATCAGCTAAATTCTACCAATGTCCTTCTGAACCACTTTGAAGTTCAAACTAAGACTGGTTCACACAAAATGTATCCCTTGAGGTGCTCAGTGTTTGCCTACCACTCAACAGCATTATATTTGAAATGACATATTTTGTAAGATGAAACACCTTCCCCGGGCACTGAACATACGACAGAGAACAAAGCAAGTCATCTTAATTGTTCTGTACATCTATACCAGTGAAAAGGCGGAACTTTAGATTTTGAAACCCTTCCCCATTTGTAATGTTCATATTTAATCAGATTGAAAAGAGAGGGAAGAAAAACTAAGAAAAACTAAAGTCTGAATAAATTACATGTACAATACATGATATAGCCCAATCTGCAGAAAGCTTTAATCTTCACAGAATTCATGAATAACTTCACCTAATTTGGCCTCTTCAACATAGCATGTATGTAAGAGTTACTGCACTTGCTACTTTTGTGATGACCATTTTTGGCATCTTCGTGCACCTACTGTGTGCATACACAAACTATACTCACGATCTTAGATTTGAAGATGTCCAACAATCCAGATAAGTGGCTATACTGACTGGGCACTTTGCGGAGATGAACCATTTCAAAGTCAGTTCTGACTCCAGGACCCTGACACTCCCCAACATACATTTTCCGCCATTTGTGATGAATTTGCACAAATACTGGCACCTGGCTGAAAAATATTGAAAATGTTTTAAAACAAAGATGATCATATTCTTGGAGGAGGAGACTGATTAAAATCACCAATGTAGAATTTGGGGGGAGGGGAGAAGAACCACACTGAAAACTCAGGAAAGAAGCAACTTTATATAATTTCTATTTTTCCTTGTCCTTAGCATTTTGTCTTGTTTCTGCAAGCTAGTAGAAGAAGGCTCTTCATGTGCATCTACTCTGTTACAACAGCTAAATGCATGGTTATAAAACTTTACTTACCAGCCTGTGTTGCCCAATGCAATAGAAACTGAACTTAGAAGGAGATTACATTTGGATTCACTAAGAACTGCCTCATTATTTGCTGCTGGTGCAATAACTACAAATTCACGCAAGCCATACCTAGAACAAAAGAAATATTTTATTAAAGGTAGATTACAAAAATTAATAGCTTAACATGCAATCTGTATCTTTCATTATTAATTAAATATTAAAGCAATGGTCTCTCTGCTAAGCTCCCCTAAAGATTTATCTAACATCATCTAACATCAAACAAAACCACTATTTTAGGAGCAATATTCTTTTTGATATCTTGCCATTTCATGACATAAATAAACTAATTACACTATGAAATGTATTATTTAACCATAAGAAAAAAGCCTTATAATTAATTTCTTAAAAAAAATTAAATGTAAGATTTTAAATAATAGACATACCATCTTACTAGACAGTGAGCTCTAGGAGGGAAATCATTGTTCATGCATAGAAGATCTTGCATAGCCACAGGAAGAGCATCTGTTAAACCATTAAAGATGAAACCATTAAGTCTTCAAGGTTTCAACCAGAAAAAAGGTTTAGATTAAGAAGTCAAGGTAGATAAATTGATTTGTAATCAAATTAAATCAAAATTTTAATTAAATTATATAAAAAATTAATCAATTTAATTCTTTTACAATTCTGAATACTAGTTTTCCTGTTAAATACATGTTCACGACTACTGAATAATAAAAAAATAAGCATGTTAGCCCTTGTTTTGTTCTGGTGCCTTCAAGTCAGTCTTGACTTACGGCAACTTCCTGGACAAGTCCCTGCAGTTTTCTTGGCAAGATTTCAGAAGTGATTTGCCCTTGCCTGCTTCCTGGGGCTAAAAGAGTGTGACTAGCCCAAGATCACCCAGCTGGTTTTTGCCTAAGACGGAACTATAACTCACAGTCCCCCAGTTTCTAGCCTGATGCCTTAACTGCTACATCAAACTGGCACCAAACTACACCAAATCAGCCCTTATGAACCTATATATTCATCTCTTTAACAGGTCCAATGAAAATGGAAATCAATACATTCTTTTAAAAAAAGTTGTCATAAGCTGTAACCTCCTCTAATAACGAGCAAGCTATAAAATATGTAATTTGTTACAAAGTATGACATTGCCTATAAGTAAAAAAAAGGAAATGCTATGAACTGAAGATTATTTGAGCACTTGAAAATTACCCACCTTCTACTAAGTCATCTTTTCCATTCTTATCACTTGATTTTTGGACTAGATAATGATGTGTCACTGAGAATCGAAAATCAGCAAAAGCAATTTCATCAGATTTCTCTTCCCATGTTTCAGTGGTATATACACCCTACATATCAGACATAATTATGTGATCAGAAAAATGATCTGCAATACTTTTTAATGCACATTTCATAGGAAACACAACAGTAAAATTCGACTGCTCCTCCAATAAAGCATTTATTTATTATAAATATATTTAATTGTATAAAAATCTGATTAATACTCTTATTTGTTTGCTTTTGAATCAAAGTAGACATATATCAATTATTTTAAAAATAAAAATCTTTTATTAAAATGTTTCATAAAAATGATCACAGCTCAAAGACATAATGAACAAATATAATCATATTCTATTGTCCTTACTACCATGGAGATGAAATACAAATTTTAAAATTCTGGCAACTAATCTCCCTATAAAAGTCTAAAGACAAAAAAATATTAAACAGAGAATCTGAAGTGATTTAATAGACAAGGGAAGAGCAGTCTGGATATAAAAGCAAGAGGAAGGAGAGAGGGACTGAAAATGAAACATAACAAGTTGAACATATTCCTGCAGTCTCAATAGCATTATCTGTTTCTGTAGAATCTCTTTTTTCTAATTTGCAAAAATGAAACTAAATGCCAAAGACAAAGAAACACACATAGTGATGCAGCCAAGAAATGTAAGATATGGTTGCTCAAATTAAGCATCACTGGGATAACTGTACTTGCTTTGAATATGAGGACCTTCATATTAGTAAATATTTTAATATAATTATTTTCTTTTTTCTTAGGGACTGTCTTCCCTGTTAAAAATTTTACATGGGATTTTCAAATTACTATTATTTGAACAAAAATATTATTACTACATAATGCTAAACAAAACAAATACATTCATTTAACTATTCCATTTTTATTATGCCACGAACTCAGGAATACTAAAAAAAAAGCAGCAGGTAGACTAACTCCTTTGAATTATTTGGTTTAGTTAGATTACTCCTCAATACAAGATTCTGATGGGTATCCACCTGTACCACCTTCAATGTCATTAGCAGCTCCTACTATTTCAGATTTATCTGCCAGCAGTGTTCCAGCCACCTCAAGTATGTCTTAAAGAATCTGTATTTTACAATAGCTTGAAAAAGAACAAATATTGCAAAAATATGTCTATATAATGAAATAAGGAAAATCTGTAGAATATAGCAAGAGACAATTGAAAGAACTTATTTAAGGAAAATTTTCTCCTGTTTTGATACTTCATCAACATAACTTAGTAAATTTTACTACATTACATCCTACCCATTAGCGCAGATATGACACAGAAGTTCTTGGATAAAATATATAAAGAGGAAACTGAGAAATGTGTAAATAATCCAGGGAGAAATTGTTACCCTGAGTCTTGATGGAGAAATAATGTCCACAATTATTCCATCATATCTACTTCTACATCAGCAGAGAGAATTCCCTTTATAAAAGGACAAACGGACATTGCTAAATGTTTACAAGAAGTGGCAAACATGCACTTTGCTGATGACATTTTAAAGAAAGTCACATCACTGAGCTGGAAGATATCACTTAAACCATAGATTCAGAAATCAACACAGTAGTAACCCAATTTTTAACAGCAGTAGCTTCTTCTGCTGGTATAGAAAGAATGTTTTCTTTCTTGAGAGTAATACATTCAATGTTTTAAAAAAAATTGGGAATGACAGAGTAGGATATGTTTCTTTACAAACTCTAAATAAAGAGGAAGATACACATGAAAACTAGATTCACCATCAATATTTTAAGTTTCTTGTGGTGAATTGGCTAAAATTTGTGTTTTAAATTTTAAGAAACATTTATAACTAATACAGTAAATACAAATGTATATGTACTTATATTTTGTTAGATAAAAATAATCTATTCTGTACTATTTGTGTCTGAAGAAAGCTATGTATAACAAACAAGATTATTAATACAATTTAAAAGCTGATGATGATCGGTCTCCTTGTATAACTCCTCTAAACATCCAGAACAATTAGTTGAACTAGAGCTGATTCAGCTCCTAATGACTTCACAAGTATGCATTTGCTTGCTTGACACTTAAGAATAGCATTCCATTTGTGGTAATAAAATGAATCTGAAAAAAACCTGATGAAATAATTGCTTTATATGGCATGTACCTTGTAAATGTGACATCTATATCACTCAGTAGTAAATAATATATTCAGATAATATCAAACAACAGTGCCCTTTTACTAGAAATGATCATAGAATCTTCCTGACTATTGAATATATTTAAATATTTAAATAATTAAATAATTAATCTGTGTCTCCCTGGCTAGCAATTTAAATGATTTTGATAATTTAAATGAAGGCCACACTGAATTTTCACACACTGACTCATCTTGACTTACTTTGTCTTATGTTTACATTGGCCTCTAAATAATTCAGAAGCATACATTCTTACCTTTTGTACAGGTTTGCCTGAAGAAATATTAATAAGTTTCCAGTCATTCAAAACTTCTTCAACTCTGGAAATAAATCTAATGAGAAAATGTTGGAAAAACATTAATATTATAATCCATATTCCTAAAAATAAATACAATTCAACAAAATACTTTCCTTTTTGCTGAATATAAAATAAAATTAATATTTTAACACAATTTTACCAAAGCTTAAAACAACACCTATCAAATGGGGGGGGGGGAGAAACGTCACAAAAAGATCAAGACAACGGGATAAAATTGTTATACAGTACCTTATATCAGACCTAGTATCTTTCAAACTAATTTACATAAAATAATTTTGAATAATTCATAATTATAGAAAATTAAAAATAAATACCAGAAGTGAAACACAAAGCATTTAAAGAAAAACAAAAGCAAAAAAAAAAAACAAGACCAAAAAAGTTGAGCTAAAGAGCAGTCAAAATAGCCAGTGACTATAATGAAAATACGAAGAAAAAGTTACATTTTTAGCTTCCTCCAAAAAGTATGAAAAAATATGCTTATTGAACTGTAAATGAGAGGGGTTCCAAAAAACAGGAATCACCACAGCAAAAGTCCCATTTAGTTCCACAACTGATCATATTCAGAAAAACGGCTTAACAGGCAGATATAATTTACAGAAAGAATATACTGAACAATCAAACACAATCAGGGCAATATCACATAAAGGTTCAAAAGTAAATGTCATTATCCTGAATTATAATTCCAGACACAGGCACAACTAGAACATCAATACATGTTAATAAACTCAGAAGCCAAAAGCAATGCTGACCCAAGGAATACTGTGAAATGGTGAATCTGATCCTAACAATCATATGAATTCATCAACAGAAGATCCTTCATATTCATCTTAGCAAAACTGCTGGGCAGATTTTGCAAGCTCCATAGCTATCGTCTCCTCTGATTCATCTGAAATGTTAATATTCACTTTCATCTACTTCATCACTGTCTTATGACATTTGTTAAAGATCACAGCTTGATCTGATGGAAAGAACTAATAAAGCTTAGTCATAACATGTATGGTAACATAGCGGTTGAATGTTAGCACCTTGCCCTGTTCATTTCCCATTTTAAATTTAATTAATATGCAAATCTTCCTGTGTACCTAGTCTAGACAGTCTTGAACAAAAACAAATGTTCTGAAAAAATGCATGGCAATAGGGCTACACAAAATATGAGATGCCAACTTGATTAATTTATCCTATAAACACAGTAGAAAGTATGATCTACTGAATGCAATAGAATTTACTTCTAAGAAAGCATACTCAGAATTAACAGATGACTATTTCTAATAAATACTGACAGTAGCTGAAACACATAATTCTTACTTAATTTAATTAGATTATAAAAGTAAATTACATTATACTACATAAAAAGTTTAACTTCTTCTCTTTGAGGTTTACTCATACACTGATAGACCACACAGTAACAGGTCATAGCTAAATATTATCCCATTTCTGCTTAATATAGCACAATAACTTCAGAGCTTCCTTCCATAAATGCTGAAATAGGTTCTGAAATAGAAACTATTAATTGAAACACTTTTGCAATTAATAGAGATAACTCATACTTATACCCTGTCACATCAGACGAAGTTAATACACTCTGGGTCCCATCCATTAAGCAATGGCACCTGATGGAACCCAGGAAGGGAATCTTCTCTGACACAGTGCTGGCCCAGTGAAACAGCAGCCTTCCTCCTCCCGAGATTCAAACAGCCCTAATGCCTTTTTCCTTGTTGCTCTACAGCAGAGGTTCTCAGCCTTTTTTGCTCATGGCCTCTTTTATCTCTGTGACGACTCTCATAGTCACTATTAGCTGGAAAAAGGTACTTTTCCATCTGAACCGTATATTAATCTAAACTGTATCATATAAAGGGAAAGTATTTGTAGCAGCTAACAAAAATGATTGATTCTATGCAGACAATGAATTACCACCAAGAACAAGATGCGAAGATCATGACAAACTGATCATATACTCCACAGTTAAGTTTGGATGGCTGTCTCAGAAACTTACTGTGGCCCCCTAGAAATGAGGCATGGCCCCAGGAAGGCTATACAGCCCATGATGACAGCCACCGCTGTATACTTTTGTTTTTCATTCTATACACTATCCAAAATTGACAAGTTTGGCGACCTTAGAAAGGTGAATAATAAATAAATATTACATACAACTTTGTTACAGACATTTTATTAGTATTTATTTTACACGCTTTCCAAGCATTTTCTTATATTTGTCTTCCTTATCTTTTGTGAAGTTCACCCAGCACAAAAGATATCCTTACCACAGCTGACTTACCAAATAATAGCCAGCAACAGAAGCCTGGAAACTTTTTCACATGCCAAATATTAAGTAAATTTATATTTAATCGATCTGCAGATGTTTATATGTATTCCTGAAAGACCAGGGGCTCTAAACAGAAAAGAGAGTTCGGGGACACAATCTGGGTTCACCTACCTGGCAAGTATCAGAATGCCCTATCAAGTTTTGCTCTTTGGAGGAGAGGAGCAGAAGGGGAACTCCTACGTGACCAATCACTGTCAGCAATGCTACACTCCAAGCAAACGCTTTCGCAAGTTATCTGTCTACTAGGAACCAAATGCCCTTCCTAGAGCCACAAGGCATTCTAGGTGCGAAAATTAAAATCCAGAACAGATGCCAGACGAAAACTGCGGAGAGGAAAGTCACGGGAAGGGCAACAGGCGTGAGGGGGCCGTAAACATAACTGCATCAATACCAAGGCAGATAAGAGGGGTTGGAGGAAAAAAGGGACAGCCCGGGAAGGTGAGGCACCTACCTCTCCCACTCGGAGGCGGTGGTGAAATCTGTAATCTCGAACACTTCGGACTCCGGCTATGGAAAAAGAAAAGAAGAAGGCAGGAAGTGAGGCACCAGGCGGTAAAAGAAGAGGGTTAAAGGCACCAGCGCCGCGGCGCCAGTTTCTCACTAGCCCGAAAGGAGGGAACTCAACCAGCGAACGCACCTCACTGTCGGCCGCCATCTTGAGAAGCAACCTCCGGAAAGGCATGACGGGAATGAGAGAACCCGCGGCGCGGTTCGTGGCAGAACGGCGGAGGAGGGGGAGGGAGTCGCGCTCCCTGGGTGGAGGGAGCGGCTGTGGGCTTGTCTTCCCTTCTTTCGTTGTTGCTGAGTCGCCGAGCGGGTGGCGTCTGGTTAGCATGGGAATAAGGGGCTGTGGAAATAGGCCGGGCGGTCCGTTTTGTGTTGGCAGGAAAGCTATACTGATGTGGTCACGGAGTCACGCTCCATTCAAGGGTGTCGCTAATTTTAGTTTATTGTTGCAAAGATTAGCAAATCGATTGTTTGGGGGAACTGAGAGGGCACGTCAAAAAGAAAGCTCTCCGGCCTGTATGACATAATCCTCAATCCTTTAAGAATTTAAGGCAGGGTACATCGTTTCCTCTGCACCGATATTTCACAAAATCTCTGAGGTAGTGTGGCTGGCTTTAAGTCATATTAGGAATTTATATGTCGAAGGATGGAGTTGAGCCCTGATGCTGAAGCAATAGAGACTAGGTTCTTGACTTTATATTTTTCTCTATGTTACTTCTGTACTTGAAGAAGTGGTCTCTAATCATACAGAAGTTCAATGCAGTAGGTTTCTTTTTAAGGTTCTTTTTAATTATTTCTGAGCAACACCTAAGTGAACAAAAGCCATGCTGGATGTATGTACCAGCTACATGTATCTGCTCACTATGAATGCAGCTCTCACTTGCATTACCCAATCCAGATCTTGAATAGCAGGGAATCAGCCAAGTCTAGGAAGTTAACATTTTAAAGAGGCTCATGGGGCGCAATTAAAATATAAATTGTAGAGAGTAGAATTAAAGAGATTAAGTAACATTAACCAAAAAAAAATCAGCCACCAAAGATCATAGGACTGAGATTATATACTGTGATTCTGAAAGATAAGATCTTGGCAATGGCAGAGTAAGTATTAAACCTAGCACTTGGAGATCATACAGTGAGCAGAGCCAAGGTTCTGAATGGTAAAATCTAGAAAAATAGAAAAGGGGGAAGAAGACTACATGTTCAGCTCATTTCTGTTGGGTGGATCATAGAAAAGAATTAAGCACTAAGGTGGCTGATATCATGCTTTCAGATTTCAAAGGTTGAAGCCACAAGTCACAAATTCAGTCAGAAAACATGACTTACAGATCATTTAAGAGATTTGTGTGTAAGAGAGAAGAGAATTTGCAATGGTGGCCTTTTCATCAACTTTCCACAAAACCATTCATGCACCTACTTCACATGGTTACTGAAAGAATAAGTGAGATAAAGAGTACTTTTGAAGAGTACACATTTTTATGCGAGATACATATTCTTAGAATTTGCTGCAGTCCTCAAACTGTTGCATTGCTACAGTAAGGCAATTGAAGATCTAGATTTCTCATTTGTTTTCCCAGCCCAGCTAAGCCTGTTTGGTCAGTAATTCACTGTACAAAATACCCAAAAGAGAGTTACCTTGGTGACAGCTTGTAAACTAAACAGCCTGAATGTAGCTCTCAACACCAGGAGGATTTGTGTTGAGAGAAGAAGGATCTTCAGTGGATAGAGCATAGCAGCTCTGCAATCATGTTTTTTCCCTTCTTGGAAGTATATATTGGGAGAATCAAATTCAAGGTAAGGTAGAATTTCAGTAGAACATCTTTATTTCTCTTCCCAGTAAATAAAATTAAACAGTTTCATGTGACACATGTGAGCAAAACTGCTTTAATATAACAGTTTGCTTTGATAACTGCAACTGCATTGATCTACAGTACTCGAAGTACATAGTTTTAATTCATCAGTTGTATTTGTGATACAATGGGCATGTATCCCCCACCCAATCATGCAGAGAGGGCATGTTGTAAGAGAATTTCATCTGGTGGGGTCCAGGAGGCAGGCCTTCTCTGCAGTGGTGCCCACCCTGTGGAACGTTCTACCCCCCAAGGTGAGGCAGGCCCCTTCGCTCCTGACCTTCTGGAGGGGCTTGAAGAACTGGTTCTGCCGCCTCGCCTGGGATGGGAAGGACAATAGCTCTTCCTGGGGGTGGCTGGTGATGTAGAGTTCTCCCAACGGAATGGAAATCTCCCACTTGGATTTTATATTTATATTTTTAGTATTTTAGTATTGTAGCTGTTGACCTGGTGATTTTATGATGTGAGGTTTTAAGGTGAATTTTATTGTGAACCGCCCAGAGTCCCCCTTTTAGGGAGAGATGGGCGGTGATAGAAATGTGAAAAATAAATAAATAAATAAATAAATATATGGATTCTGCTAGAATGATGCTTGCTGGCTGCCTTAATAGCACCTATAAGTATATTGGTTGGTGATGTCAGTAAACTTGTAAGCAAGTGTAATTTGGAATATTCTGATCTCCCATCCTAGATGAAATTTGTATTGTGCTGCTTCTCAATTGGTAGGCTGAGCTGTAGTCAAGAAATATACTTTCTACTATTTTCACCTATCAGTCCAATATGGATGTGGTAAACAGCATGAAAGAGACAAACAGCATCTTGAGATTAGTGAGCTGCCAGATTTGCCACTGAAATCGTTTTTAAAAATCTCAGCTGATGATACACAATATAATGTAGAATATTTTTATTACAGTCTGACCAGCCTTTACAATAGAATAGTTTAATCCAACGAATGGTTATCAGGAAAAAGGAAAACAGTAAAACAGTAAAACAATATAATTAAAAGTTTCTGCAATTGTATGACATGATAGAAATATTTGGCCACCTGGTGTGTGAGTGTAGAGTTGCAATAGAAAAGGACTGCCTCTTTGCTTTGAAGCCCATTGCATCTATTCTTTTGTATCTACATTGCTTCTTTGCAATAACTGAAGATGTTCACTATAATCTGAAGTAGCTTACACATTTTAGGTCCAGCTGGATCCTCTCAGCCCAGAAGTAAGGAAAAGGTTAGATCACAACTCTCAGAATTCCCACTGTCCATACTGTTTGGGAATTCTACAAATGGTAGTCCTGGCCTCTAATTACAGATTGTCCGAAATAATCCTTTGGATTCTAATCAGTTATCACTTTGCTTTCACACAGCTTTTAGGTGGTGTGAACTAAAGCAATGAGTGTATTACATATACCAGTTTTGTACCTTTTTGTTCCACCAAGCCCAGGTTCTGTACCCTCATTGTTAAATGGCTTTAGGCAACGCAGTGGGTAAGAGGATGCTTTTACTGTGGGTTGTTCTTTTTTCCATTGTAGCTTTTAAAAAGTAAAATAAATGCTGCTTTTATTAAGTATAATATTCTATACTATTCTATTCTATTAATTATTTTCTACAACTTACAGCTGAATTTTTGGACAACTTATCAAAACAATACAACTTTCTCTAGTTAAAAACACCAAGAAAGACAATAATACTAATAATAATACTTAGACATATTCTGAATTGTCACTCTACTTCTCTAAAGTATATTGACCTCCAGGCAGATAGTCAGTGACAGGGATACTTTAAGCAGTCTGATTATCACATTTTCATTAATACATATGAAGCTTCTTTGTGCAGTTGGGAGATTCACATTCATTCGCTAAGAATAACATTACATACTATGGCTCTTCCCAAGAAATTGAACTCCAGCTGAAATGCAACAAATCTGAAGCATATATAAAAAATGTACCGAATTGTGAAACCCACAAAGTACTACTGACCTCTGAGAATATAAATAATATAAACAACAGTTGTGATTTTGATTGTTCTGATAGCTGTTTCAGCCCAAGTGAAATAATATTTCCTGAAGCAAAAGAATCAGAATGTTACCCTTCAACACATAAAGATATTTTTAAAACCAAGAAGTGGAAAAAAGATTTAATAACTAAGAGTGTCCCTAAATTAGATTAAGTAAAGCAGAATAATCAGAGGTGAAAATATCACAACGGAAGTGTAAAAAAGGCTGGATTTGGAAGTGCTGCTGTGCAGAGCAAAGCTATCAAAGATCATGCCTTAATGACTCAGTGCATTAGCAGGTCTTGAATCATCTGATACCACTGTTTGCCCAACAGGTGGCCTGAATAGAAAGAAAATGTAATTGAATCTGAAGCTGCTGAAAGCAAGATTATTGAAGCTGTTCCCATCTGCCTAGGTATGAACCTCGTCAGCTTCTCCAGCTTCCAGGTGCTCGTCCCAAAGAAAGAGTATGCTACCTAACATAAACCAAAGCTTCAATATTTTTGCTCACAAGAAAGGTGACAGACATAAAGGAAATAGCAACAGGCCTCTTCTAAAAACTAATTTATATACGGTACCAGGATGGCTCAGAAGTTAATGATTTGGGGCAAGAGTTCCATTCAACCCCAAACTAAGATAAAGAATCCTATTTCTCACTCTTTAGGATTGCCTTATGAAGAGACTGATCTATCTTCCAAGTTTCAGAAGAAGAATCTCCAACAGGAGAAAAAATGCTTCCGGCACAATGGTCAGAGCTCTACAAAGCAAGTGCTTCCCTGTGTTTCCCAAAATTCTGCTAGCTCGAGAGGAACCATCTCGCCATTGCCTGTTGGACAAGCGCCATCCTCAGTAGACCATCCGAATCTGAAATACAGTGACATGTTCAAGGAAATAAATTCTAATGACAAAGGTCCTGGTATTTATGAGATGTTTGGGACTGCGGTATATTCCCGTAAGCCTGATGGATATGGTGAAAGTAAGGGTAACAGGAATGTGCATTCTGCTCCAACTGGGTGGCGTAATGCTATGAAATGTAAATCCAGCCACTTCAGTGGGAAGAAGGGTAGCAGCATAAGAAGTCCCCAGAAGAAAACGTACCCTAAATCACACAAGAGTCTCAGTATTAAACAGAAGCCAAAGGAGAAGGAAGTGGCACCAAAAAAGGTGTCCAGGGTAACAGCCTGCAGTCTAGAACAGGGCAAAGATGTGACTGTCTCTTGTGCTGATCTGCAGATTCAGCCAAAAGGGAGCACTGAATCATATTATGAAGATACTGATCAGCAAACTCAGATTTCCACTGAGTTTCCTGAACCTGCTGAGCAAAATGAAGCCTTTCCTAATTCAGGCTTGTCACCAATTGAAGAAGTCTCTTTGGAATATACTTCAGATGATGATGATGATGTTGCTTTTCCTAGGAAAGCATTTGCCACCAATGTCCAGGAGTTACTTTGGCCAGAGGTTAAAGTTCATGCAGAATATGCTCCTTTCTTAAACTGTGTGAAAACTACAGATGAACAAAATAATGCTGTAAAGAGTAGAATCTTAAAGAATGGACAAAACAAAACAGCTGGTTTGCTTGTGAAGCAGGAAGCATGCCAGATTTTACACGATGAGGATAATCAAAAGCCTTCTGCATCCCCCTTTACAGACCGAACAAGCTCGCTTTCTCCAGAGAATCTCCAGCTTGGAAATGCCAGTATAGCAAATATGACAACTCCATGGACTTGCTATCTTGCAAACTCAGTCTCTCAGTCATACACAGATGTCTTTGGATATGAAGACTATAAGGAAGTAATGGAAGACATATTTTGTTGCTCAGTCACTGAACTGCTTTCTCTGGGTGGAATAGTTGGCAACAGTTCTAGCACAATGACCAGAAATGTAAATGTGGAGGCACAAAGTGGAGACTGTTGGGATACAGATGATAGAACAGCAGATGTTAAAAATAATAAGGTAAGTGAGCACTGTTGTCTCCTCCATTTATAGTATTACAGGTAGTCTAATATTCAGGGTGTGCTGTACTTCAATCTCTATGTCTCTTTTTCTTATTACTTGTTCTTTTGGCAGGCTTGGGCTCTTCATTCTCTCATATCCTCATTTTTATATTTATGTCAGTTAAATAGCAGTTAAAACATAAGAATTTCTTTGCTGGATCAAATTAATAATAACTTTCTGGTCTAGTAGATAACCTGATCTGTTCACATGCTGACAAGCAGGGCAGAAAGATCATGGTCCTCTATTGTCTGTCTTCAGTATCCAGTGTCCATTTCTCTTTAGTATTGTCAAGAAACATAATTTAAATAATCTATTATATATTTATCCTAGGGATATATAACCAGTGTGTAACTGAATAATAATTGTAAATTAAATAGTATCAATCTCAGTCTCAGGGCCGTGGTATGGCAAGCAGAACTTCTTTTCTATTTCAAATGTTGTAGTGTAGAATTAACATAATATGAACATAACTCTTAAAACAACTGACCAACATTCTGTATTGATACTGTATTGCTCAGTATGGTCTCTTTGTTTTTCCACCATCATTTGCAGAATTTTTGTCTGGATTTCATTGAATATGATGAAGGAAATCCACTTTTATATGGAACTGCATCTTCAGAAAACAGCTTAATTAACCAAGATTCTATTTTGTGGACTAGAGGTGAAATCCTTGGAAAAGGAGCATATGGCACAGTAAGTTGTATTGCGTCTGAACATATTTTGTATAATGTATTTTTAAACATTTTAATATTTCCGTTTGGACAAAATCCTCTCAAAATGGCATAGAATAACATAAACTACAAACTTAAAAGACACTGAGATACAAACTTGGAAACAAACTAAGCTTCAGATTATTGTTAAAACTAGAAAAGACTCTCAACAGATTTCTTTATATAGGGTAACTGTAGTCATCAGTAGTAATTAATTCAATTGATTTTGCCCTGTCCCTCTTCTGTTTTGGAGTCTGGCCTATGACTAAATTTCCTAGATATGTAAGTGTTTACATGCACACCTTATGAAGGGGGAAAATCTCCACAGCTGATTTCAATGGGAGTTGGCAACCATACCTGACAGGGTAGGGAAGCTGGGCAAAATAGAGGGTTTTGTGTATTGATAATTAATTATAACCATATTGGATCTACTCTTAAGTGACACAAGTTAACATAAATGCATGATAAGCCCATGCTGGAGCTTCTACCCACACTTATCACCTATCCCTCAGGTTCTAGTAAGAGAGGAACTTTGCAGGAAGGAGGGAATGTAGGATGGTTTTTCTTTGTTTTATGGATTTGTGATCTATACTTTTGTAATATGTGAATAGATAGAGGTATGGATAGATGGGGTATTGGTTTGGTTACTGGAGGGGCCTTGCTGAGTAGCTAAACTGATTTGACAGGATGAGGGAGTTGGGTTACTGTGCTAAGAATGTCATGAGGGAGAGGGCCCATTTAGCATGGGCAGAAAAGATATAGCATTGTAAGAGAAGGGGTTGAGCAATATAAAGCTGGTCCCCTCTTAAAGCCAAGATGCCTTGTAAAGGACCTGGACTCCGTATTTCTGGGAATCATAGTTCCAGGCTGTTGTTATTAACTGTCAGGTCCAAACATAATAAAATCTTGTTTCTGCACAACCTAATTGTGGAGTAACACAAGGTCTTGGCAGGAGCTAGAGTAACCTGGTTGGGAGAAGAGATGTCAACAGTCCTGAGGTTTGGGGTGTTTCAACAGCCAGAGCTGATGTATATGTGTGACCATATGTGACACCTTGGCTTAGCAGATGCCCTATTTCAAAGGTAGGAGGTTGCAGAGTCTACAACTGAAGTAGAGAGAAGCTAATGATATTGCTAATGTATCAGACCCAGCTACCCACCAACAGCTCTTCTTGAGTAGCTAACCTCATCATGGGGTTGGTATTGGATTCTCCCAAGTTACTGGTACTGGGACAGAAGTTTTATCTTGATTGATGTCAGATCCAATGCAGACTGCTGCTGCTGCTTTCAAAGGCAGAACTGTACTTACCACTGCATGGATTCAATCACATTTCCCCCCCCCCCAGGAGGCTTTGATCAGCCAGGAGGGACATGGATCTAAAACTTAGAAGGCAGAATTCATGGCTGCATTCCTCAGGACTAAGAAGCTCAAACCTATTCTCAGTTAACCATGCAAGATTTTACCTCAATCACCTCTATTGGACTTGCACAGTGAGAGTCCAACTCTGTATGAATCCAAGTGACTTTATCTGACAGATGCCTTGAAAACTCCTTACAGTGGCCCTGCGATAATTTACCCAAGAGGGACTGAGTCACCCTAAACGGGACCACCAGTCTATCCACAGCTGCAATAGGAGCGGAAAAATAAGCACATTTTGCTATTTTACCACAAGGCAGTCCTTAACAAAGGATTGTACCCATGATCGGTCAGACTCATACTTCGCTTTCCTCCTATACTTCCCTCAAGACTTGGGAGCTAGGAGGAAGTATGTTAAAGTGGTAACTCACTCTGCTTCTTCCTGAGTGAGCAGTTCCAGTTGGCGCTTATGGGGGAAGAGTGACCAGACCTGTAGCCTCTAATATATGGAACATGGTCCTCTCCTCCATGTTTTTTACCATCCACATGAAACCCCTGGAAAAGGGGTAAGTAATCAATATGCTGATGATATCTTATTTTGTATTTTATATTTTACATTTACATTTACATTTAAAAAGTACAGTTTTATTTGTATTTTAATCTATATTTTAGTTTTATTGTAAACCTCTCAGAGTCACTCTTTGAGTGAGATGGGCGGTGGTGAAATTTGAAATTAGATAGATAGATAGATAATGATAGATAGATAGATGATAGAACAAACATCTTTACTCTGGGCCATTCTGGAGGTGCCATGAATGACCCTGGTGTCTGGGACTGGTAAGGATTAGATGAGATGAAACAAGCTCAGACTGAATCTCAGCAAATCCCAGAGTTACTGTTTGTCAGAAGCTGCCTGGCTCATTGCCTATTCCAGTGTTAGCTCTGGATTGGGTCACACTGCCCCTGACATTGCAGGTCTACAATTTAAGGGGTTGAATCACTATTCTTGCTGTAATTTTTCGGTTTGTTTATATGTTGTAACTTTCCTTGAGACTTTGTCAGGATAGAAATGAAATAAATAAATAGTAGAATTATACAATTATGGGGTCATAAAATGACTGAGTCGGAAGATGCCATTGAGTCCAACTTCCCACTCAGTGCAGGAGTAACAATTTGAGCACTTCTGACCAATTTCTGTCTAGCCTATTTGAACATATCCAGCAGTAGGGAGCCCAGCATCTCCCTTGGTAAGTGATTCCTTGAACAGCTGTTTGACATTTGGGAAGGGGGACATTTGGACTTCCAGTGCTGAAGTGATTAAGCTGAATAAAATCAAAACATAAATGCTGTAATTTATTTGTTCTACTTCAAAATGACCTACTTTGATTTTTAGGTATACTGTGGACTTACAAGCCAAGGACAATTAATAGCCGTGAAACAAGTAGCACTGAATGCTTGTGACCAAGCTGGGAATAAAAAGGAATACCAGAAACTGCAAGAAGAAGTTGTGATTTTGAAAAACTTAACGCACGTCAACATTGTAGGATACTTGGGAACAGGTTTAGAAGATAACATTGTAAGCATCTTCATGGAGTTTGTTCCCGGTGGCTCCATTTCCAGTATTATTCATCGCTTTGGGCCACTGTCAGAAATAGTTTTTTGTAAATATACAAAACAGATTGTACAAGGAGTTGCATATTTACACAAAAACTGTGTGGTCCACAGAGATATTAAAGGAAACAATGTTATGCTTATGCCTAATGGCATAATCAAACTCATAGACTTTGGATGTGCAAAGCGCTTAGCCTGTGTGAGTCTGACTAATACACACAGTGAACCACTGAAATCTGTGCATGGCACTCCATATTGGATGGCACCAGAAGTGATAAATGAATCTGGCTATGGAAGGAAATCAGATATCTGGAGCATTGGCTGCACTGTTTTTGAGATGGCCACTGGAAAGCCACCATTGGCTGCCATGGATAAACTAGCAGCCATGTTTTACATAGCTGCTCACAGAGGACTTATGCCTTCACTACCCAAACATTGCTCAGAGAAAGCGGTTGATTTTGTACATTTGTGCTTAACAAGGTAAGTGATTTGTATACATAAAATTAGAGTGCTATTCACATTAAAGCAATTAAGACAATTAAGTTTATTGAGCTTGAGTTCCTTAAAAAATAAAGCAGTAGATTAGCCATTGCAATTCAGTCACAATTACATCCATGTCATACAAAAGGTCCATCTTTTCTGACCCTTCCAGGTAGGATTGAGGAAAAGCCTTTTCCATAATAGTGCAGGGTCAGATATCCCTTTCTTGTTAGGCCATTTGTCTTCTGCAAAAGCATTGGGGGTATTTCAAGCACCCTTCAGGAGGTTAGTCCAAATCTTTTGACAGGCAGGAAGATGCCATTACTTTAAGACAGTTATAGGGAACCTTGGCTCTTCAGACATCGTTGAACTGCAGCTTCCCATGTTCTTCCCTATTGGACATGATAGATAGGATTGTTGCGGTTTGTAATTCAGTGACAGCTGAAAGGCCAAAGGTCTCCCACCCAATTTTATGTAAAGAATCCCCTCCCCTCCCCCCCTTTAACAAGACTTAAACTTTCAAATGGTGGCAGAGCTACATTTCTTGCAGCTGCTAGCATTCTCAGTTGCTGCTGACTAGCTATGGGAATAATTCTGAAGTTATGTTGGTGAAGTTATGAAAGCTCAAGTCTGACATACTTTAGAGAGGTTGTACTCTACATAGGAATTCTGTTCAGAATTAAACTAAACCCATTAGTATTTGATGGGGATCTGTTGGAGATGTGTTTACAGTGATGTGGTCTAGATTATGGTTTGAGTTCTGATGAGCTCTTGTACAAATGGGAGTGTAATTCCCATCTGAGGAGAAAAACACTGTCCATAGCAGGATTGGGGGTTGCAGGAAGAGGAATGGATAAAATCACTTTTTCCCCCCAAAGGACCAGCCCATGAATGGAACAAAAACTTAGATTGGACTCATTTTTTAAAATCTCAACCTAATGTAGAAAAACAGTTTGTAAAAGGAAGCAACTGCTTTTTTGTTTAAGATTTTTATCCTGCCTTTTTATTTGGTCAACACAAGGCAGCGAACATACCTAATACTCCTGTCATCTATTTTCCCCACAACAACCCTGTCAGGTGGGTTGTGCTGAGAGTGACTGGCCCAAGGTCACCCATTCATTGCCTAAGGCAGGTCTAGAAATCAAAGTTCCCTGGTTTCTAGTCTAGCACCTTTACCGCTACACCAAACTGGCTCTCCAAAAACTGGCTTTTCCTCCATCATTGCCCAAATGGATTTCTATTAGCAAGTCAGGAAACTTCCCCCCTTCTCCTCTTCCCCTGTAATCCTCTGTGGGTCCATAGACTGCTCCAGAAAATCCCTAAGCTTCCTAGAAATTTAAGAGCTCCAGGGCCCAAAAGAACATCTCCTTGCCATAAGCTATCTTTTAGCAGAATACAACCATGTTATTTTCATCTGTTCCCTTTAAGACCGGACATACCTATCTACCTGCCTATCTCATGATAGCAACAGCTCTCAAAGCAAGCTAGTGTCAAACAGATAGCTAATCCTACTGAGAAGGTCCACTCCCATGGAATCTGCTGCATGTCTTTATGTGAAGGAACTTGAAGTAGGACTTCTCAGGATGGTCTTAAGATTTGTCTAGGATTATGCAGGGAGAGGTGAGCCTTCCAATATTGGTATGTCAAGTTGTAAAGGACTTAAAGCATTATTCTAACTACCATATTGCATACTAATTGAGATTTCCAGACTGTTTTCAAAGGCAACCTCAGCTACAGGACATTGCAGTTTTTTTTACTAAAAGTCAATGTATAACATTCAGATTCTTCTGTTTCATAGCTATCTGAAAAGAAGGAAACCCATGTAATCTGAACTTGAAAATGTATTTATCATTTAAATATAAACCAATGAGCTGAGCAGTGTAAAAGTTCATGTAATAAATGAATAAATTATTTGTTTTAACAGCTGGCCATACAGCATTAAATTTAAAGATTCTGAGCTAAACAAGGATCTTTGTTATGACTTTGTGGAGAAAGTTAATTAAGTTTAACTAATTGTATTTTACAGATTTACATGTACATAAAAAGGGTGAGATACAAATTCATGATCTTAGAGCATAAACTTCAATTCAAATGCTGGATAATGATTATCTTAAAAACATTAAAAATAGAATTTTGTTTAAAAATAGAACTTGGGGCAATGCCAATACTTTGGCATATTTTTTCAGGGTGTAGCACAATCTTTCTGACTTTGAGTACATACCACAAAGCATTTATTACACCATGCTCTAAGATACAGATATACTTCTTTTATAGAAATTGTAGAAAATCATGAGAAATCAAATACGGTTTGTACCCAAAGATTTTATTGTCTGGCTGTTAATTTCTGTCTTTTTAATACTCCATGCAGGGACCAACATGAGCGGCCTACTGCCTTACAATTGTTGCAGCACCCTTTCATAATAAGAAACTCATGAAACTTGGCAGTGCTTCTATCAAACAAATGTCAAATTATTTTGTTTATATGGAAAAATAACTTTTAAATTGAGAAAGTGTAGTTAGTATAAAATTTGTAAAGCATGCTGATATAGTAAATATTCACCTTTTCTGAGTAAACTTTGTATCAAAGAATTTATCAAATAAGTTTGTGTGTGTAAGTAAGTTCAAATGATTAGACCTATCAGGGCTTTTTTTTTTACTCAAAACAATTCACGTCCCTGCCCTTCCCCTCCAATGGAGCCACTTAGAGGTGGAGAAGCCTTTGGAGTAATAATAATCTACAGTATACAGCACAGTCCTGGACAAAGACAGAAGTATTCTCATACTCTTTAGATTCTAGCATAAAACTAAGAGTCCAGAGTCCAGTGTGAATTACCAGCCCACAAAGTATTCAAATTTGTGTACTTTCAACACAGCAACAGTACTTTCAAGAACCTAATGTATTCATGTAAAAGTGGGAATGCTATAGCACAATCCAAGGCAAATTTTCTCGGAAGTCCCTCCCTTTACATTAAGTGCTGAATTACCATTGTAGTGTATATTTCTACATGTTAAGCTATGTTACAGATAGAAGATAAAACTTAGTTGTTACTCATGTCTACACTTCCCAGGTAGGCAATTCCAACGAAGTTCAAAAACTATTTTAAAAACTATTGAAAACAACATTCAAGTATAGACAGACATTTTGTGCACTGCAGTTAATTTAACTATCCTATTTTATGGTACTGAGTCATGCAGCTAGCCTAAGCTGCCTTCTTTTAAGGGGTTCTACAAACCTGCTCATTTGAATGCCATTTCTTGATTTACTGCAGCCTTTCTCAACTTTTTGATCCTAGAGGAACCCTTGAAATATTTCTCAGGCCTTGGGGAATCCCTGCACATTCAGGCCCAAATATAGGCCAGAAGTTACAAAATTACTATATTTGTTTCATGTGTAGGCCTGTGTATATGCACTAACAGTGTTCTTATTTCTTTAATGTGAAGTTGCCCGAATTTGAAATAATTTTTTAAATCGTGAACTCCCAAGGAACCCTTAATGACCTCTCGCAGAATCCTAGGGCTCCACGGGGCTGGTTGAGAAACCCTGATTACTGTATATACTCAAGTATAAGCCCATACATGAATAAGCCAACCCTCAAATTTGTAACCAAAATACCATAAAAAAATGTGCTAGGTAAAGATTTCCCTTGACATTAAGTCCAGTCGTGTCCGACTCTAGGGGGTGGTGCTCATCTCCGTTTCAAAGCCGAAGAGCCGGCGTTTGTCTGTAGACAGTTCCATGGTCATGTGGCCGGCATGACTAAACAGAACGCTGTTACCTGCCCGCCGAAGTGGTACCTATTAATCTACTCACATTTGCATGTTTTCGAACTGCTAGGTTGGCAGGAGCTGGGACTAGCAATGGGAGCTCACCCCATCACACGGATCCAAACCGCCGACCTTCCAATTGGCGAGCTCAGCAGCTCAGCGGTTTAACCCGCAGCACCAGATAATTAACCCACAGATAATTCGATCCACATTTTTCAAAATTTGAGGGTCTGCTTAGCTGCAGATGGACTTATACACAAGTTTATACAGGATATATGGGTAGTTTTTTAAAAGTGTGACTGTATATACTCAGATGAACCTGACTTTTTGGGTGCATTTTGGGGACTAAAATTCTTGGTTTATTTGCAAGTATATACGGTATAATCTAAAATGGCATTTACTGGAATTTGGTTTTATTAAGAACTGTTTTTACTACTACATTGTGCTATGAAAGTTCCATTCTTCCATCTGCTTGCAAATGGAAGAACAGGTTTCCCCACTGTTATTACCTTTAGCTCCTTTCTGATGTATCTTTTAGTTTCTGTTGTAAACATCTTCACACTGGGTCATCCTACCCTGCAAGTGCCCTGCCATCCCACATTTCACTCGGATCTATGCCATTATCGATGCTAGCATATATTTATACCCACAGCAGTCCTCCACCTTGTTTCTTGTTTCTCTGTAAAATTCCATCAGTTTTCAGCAAACATAGGCTTTACGATGAGATCTTTATGAATTGCAGTAATCTGGGAACAAAGAACTTAGCAAAAATTATCATCTGGGGACTTGGTACCCTGCCTGCATTGCTCCCTATAATGTGGAAAGACAGTAAAGAAGAAACACAGATTTATACATAACAAGAAATCCAACCTACCTTAATTTCACATTAAATTAGTACATGATTCTATCCTTAAACATATCCTTATCTAGAACTACATTACCAGTTGGCAGCCTTCCATCTTTCATACTTGAAACTAGCAGTGAATTCTGAAGCTTTTGAAAAATATTTTCACATTTCTGTATTTTGAGTCTTGCAGTTTCTATGTTAAGTCCCAAAACCATATATACCAATTGCTCGTAGATTCCTTTTAATGGGCAGGAAAGAAATTTGAGAGCTTCTTTATTAAAGGAGTTTGCTCCTGGAATTGATCAGATCATAGCAGCTAATTGGAAATAGTTTCTTCCGAAATAAATTTTAAGATGAGTATTGTGAAGTCCCACTTTGTTAATTTCTAATTTGTTCAAGCTTAAATACGAGCCACCTAAAAAAAAAAGCCACCCTAATCTTTCACATAAATGTATGTATGTGATTAGAATTGCAACCTCCTCCTTTTACATGATACACTAACTTGTTCTTGGGAGAAATTCTTAAAATTCCTAATGTTCACATTCATCTAATACTTCCCAATAGTTAACTTTGTTTTAAGCAATGAAGCAGAACATTTAAATGCAAGAATCAAAGTAATGTAGCAAAGAGTTATTCAAAGCCCAGTACAGTAGCCTTGTCAAAATGAAAGAAAACAGGTGGAAGCACGTGCTTTTCAGGTTTGGATGTGATACAGTGCTATCATTCCTGATGATTGGCAAGGTCTGCTAAGGTTCATTGCAATTAGTCAGAATCAACTTGTCTATATTCCTATGACTGAGTTTCACAATGACTGTGCTTTTTTTCTTCCACAGAATGAAAGTTTCTTTTGGCAACAAGCATCTTTGCTTTCAGAGATTTCAAATTTCTTACACCAGTTTAATGGCTATAATTTGTTGCAATACAAAATGCCCCATTTTCTTCCCATTTGTCATTATTACCTGAACCTTGGCTATTTAAATCAGATGCTACTATATGCTGCTAAGCATTATGCTATCCCTGGATATATTCTTACCTAAGACATTTCCTTGTAACTTTGCTCCTCTTCTATAATGGTTTCTTCTCAAAATCCTCTTTACTGTTGCCTTCTTTAGCACAAATACAAACTTCCCTCTTGATTTCAGTCATAGCCTACCTATTCTCTGAATGGAATATAGTTTCCTTAAGGGCAATTTTGGAGTGAGAGGAAAATACTGAAAGTTTCTAAATAAAAACAATTTTAAGTTAAAAGCTGGAGCAACATGAAGTGCAACAGCAAAGTTAGCAGCTTCAGGCGTTAAGTTGGCTTTCAAATATACAGTATATTGGTTTACAAGTTGTATACATTTTTTAACTATTTAAATATTGCATGAGCTCCCAGGGAGCTTGACACACACTTTAAACACGATATACACATTGACAACACATAAATTACTTCAAATCAAGGTTAGAATCTTAGATTTCTATGAATAGAATTCCTCCATTGAAAAGAGCAGCAAGTGGGCAAAAGCTTCTTCCCTGTGGGTTCTTTTGTCCAAATCTCATGGCAGGAGTGGACACTGAATTTCACTCTTAACAAAGCAAATGCTCAAGAATTAAATTGGGTGGCTAGCGTAAAACATTTATGCAACATTTCTACTAAATCCAAAATATGTTTCAGCACTTAAGATCTTCACCTTTGTTAGGAGCATTAGTTCTTCCCCAGAGTAATTTTCTTAACTGCAGGAAATTCTAACAATGATAAACATTGGATTATAAAGTTCAGTAACTTTAAATCAGATTAACTTAAAATGAAAATGTAAATAGATAAAGAATTAAGCCATTACAATTTCACAAAAGTCTATGACTGTATTGAGAGTTACATGGAACAGACTTCTACTGTGAGAGCATAAAAAAGGGAAGATTTATATAACCCCCTCAAGCATGCATTCCACTGTGCTACCTAAAAATATGTTCCTAATGAAATAAAATAATCCTTCCTCTTCCTCCCCCCCCCAGCAGGAGCCATTTTCTATGAACAGTTCTTGTATTCATGAGACAGCAAGTATTTATACATCATTAACATATTTAGTAAAATTCTACACATCTATTGTTCATGTTGGATCAACATTTTAGAGTTCAGATTCTTCTGCATTTGCAGAAATTTATAGCTGTTCAATTAGGTTTATATCTTTTTAAGAAAACCCAATCTACAGGAAAATGAAAACGTAAGAAAATATTGTTTGTATACAGTAATTTTAAGTAGCAGAGGAGTAAGGGCAGACCAGAATCCCAATCCTATGGTCACTTGTTGAGAAATACGGAGGATTGGTTCCAAGTATCTAAACTGAACTTTAAACATATTATTTCAACAAATTTAAAATTCAAGGGTAGTTTTTATTTAGATCTATAGCCATGTGCCCATTATATCTTCAAACTGTAATGGATAAAATGCATTCCAAGGCAAAGCTACAAGCTGGGAAGCAAATACTATGAGACTTTGTAAATAAATTTTATTTAAAGCAAACATTTACTGGTTTGTCTTCTTCCTACTGGGAATCACAGTTTAAAACATTTAATCTTTCTTACACTGTATGTCAAAAGCTCTTGAGGATTTCATAGCATAAATGAGGTAGTGAAGAAAGTCTAAAAGGCTTAAAATGCAACAACGCAGGATCAAGTTTCACAATACAGGGTTTAAGAAATACTCTCAATATAAAATTACAAGGGTGAAGAAGTAACAAGTATGGATGAAAGAGACTGAAGAGCTAAGGAGTAGATTAAAATTTGAAGGTACATTATTCATAGTGCCCATGTTAAAGTATTAAAAAGACACCCATAATTCAAATAAATGTATTCAAGTATGCAGTACAAAGTTTTGCATTACCAGCAACTAAATATTACATAGTAATTGATGCAACAGTAGTTACATTATATTGTAACCACTAATTGGATACATGCTCAACAATTACCTAAAGCACTTTTAATGTAGCTAAAGGGCTTAAAACTTCAGACTTTTTCTGAAATGTTTATAACCAATTAGAGCATAAACTGCACAAGAACAGATGTTACCAAGTAGTAGATCCCTCTCAGATATGAGGATAACTTAACAAAATCTTTTAGATTTTACACCCAGTAAGTAACACTTGCTACTGTACTGAATTTACGCTGAGGTAATTTCCATGCACTTAGGGTCACAGCTGGTAAAAATGGGACATCAGCTTGGAACAAGAACTCATCAACATTCACAACAGTCATTTGTTTAAAAAAAAGGCAAGTGAATGAAAACAGTAATATGACACAGCCATAAAAATGTATACTAGTGGTTTAATTGGAGAGTGATTATTCAGATCTGAAAAAACAACCTCCAGTTTTGTTACTACAATCACAAGTACAATTCATGTAGCACACGTGACAATTATTTTATTGTCTGAGATAAGGGAGAAGTTGGTATACCAACAATTGTACTTATTTATTGCAAAGATAGTATTCCACCTGTAAAGGAAATGGCATTTTACTCACATAACACACTTTTTAAATTCAAAATGTGGCAGTCTGTATGAAATGCTAATGGAAAACAGTGATCCCTGTTCACTAATAACTTAAATTTAAAAAAAACAAAAACTAATGTCACTATAGAAGTTTACGTATTTCAGTTCTTAAATCACGTTAATCTATATAACCATTATTAACAGCTCTGTGTGTCTATTACTGCATCAAGCCAAACATTTAAATGCACTTTCACATCAAAAAGATTATATAAACTTTATTTTCATTCCCCCTTCTGAAAGCTACTGACATTTCAGCACTCAGCTGGTTTATGACAAGCGGAGGCCCGTGCAATTTTCACACTGCTCGGCTGGGGCCGCCCTGCCATGGCTGATCGTCCACTCCCCGCCAGCACATGATGCCCAGTCAGTGGATGGCGCTCAGGAAGTGGCTCCCAAATAAGGCCCAATGTTTAACATGAAGTGCCACTGAAGTTTCTTCCTTATCGATGCTGACACAAGGGAAAAGGTTAGGTACACTGGTTATACTTACAAGCAGCTCCAATCCTGAGTATTTATGGTATATCTAAACATACAAAAATGTATGTACATTCTCTCCACTTTTTGTTGTAAACATTGTCAGTATACTTTACATATCCCTTCTCTGAAACATGCAAATCATACATACAGTATAAATACACAAAAAAAATTACACTCATTCATTAACTAAGCAACAAAAATCGTGGCTGGCATAGTCAATTATAAATAATGCATGAGGCATTCCATACAGCTAAAAGCAGCCATTTAATCTACTGTTCTTAACTGTGGTTGCGGAAATACTGTGATTTTTGCACCTTCTGCATCATTAGAGTATTTATAACACTATCATATGTGGAGACAGGCTCGTTTACTCAATCTCTTCAGAGTGAAGGATAAAGCAGCACTTACATATATATATGTATGTGTGTATGTGTGTATGTATATATATTTCATATATATATGTATGTATGTATGTATAAAGTGGGGCGACAGCTGATTTGCTCTTCTTAGATGATGAAGATTTTCTTTCTAATATTCTTAAATAAATAAAAAAAGGAAAAGGAAAAGGGAAAGGGACCTAAACAACTGATTACATATTCATTCCTTGGGCACTTAACAGTGAATCCAGCATGTCGAATGTGTCTTGGTAGTCCATATGCTGGCTGTTTGTACTGTACTCGTGACTGGCATCAGGACCGTTCTCCACTGGGTTCTTGTCCAGTTTCACGAGGGTGCTGAGATGTCCGTAGCCCACCTGGTGTGTGACATGGGGAGGAGGGGGTAAGGGAAGGTTAAAAACAGAGTTGAGAGAGGATACATACTGCTTAACAGAGGAAGAACTAGATGAACTACCTGAACTTTTGGAACTTTTGCTCGTTTTGGAATGGTGGTTGTGAGAAGCGTCATTGCTGAACAGCTTCTTTCTGGAAGAGCCGGAACTAGAGACACTGCCACCAGAGCTCAGACCAACAGGACTCCTCAGAACAGCTGGCGTTAATCCATCACTACCGTGTTTACCGCTGCCACTATGCTTATGACTGCTACCATGGTGACGGTTCGTGGAATGTTCCTTGTGCTTTTCCTTGCCAACATGGGGACTAGAGTGCTTGCTTTTCCCACTCCCCTCATCTGAGGAACTATGCCTCTCCGAGGAAGAGACTTTGATTTTCATTTTCAGATCTTCTTTGCTTGAATTTTTTTCTGTAGGTGGAATGGGTATCCGCAATTTGAGCGAACCGCTTTTGTCTTTTTTGTCCGGCGTGTATTTCTCAGGTTTCTCCGCGCCAGCGATAGGGATTTTCATTCTAATAGGAGAAGTTACAGAACTGCTGTTGGTTGTTTGGGGTTGGGTGTGCTTTTTATATTGAGGCTCGGTTCCCATATAGTGTTCTCTTATATCCAGTTCAAGGGTTTCTAGCTTACGTTTCTCTCTGTATTTGTCCAGTGACATTTTCTGAGGCATGATCGCAGGCGCAGAGGCAACTTGCCCATGATGTTTGTTCCCTGGTTTGTGAGCCACAGAATGCTCAGAGAGTTTGTCGGCTCTATGATGTAATCCGGAATGTAACTGCAGTGAAGTGCTCGGTTGATAGCTGATGTTGAACTGAGCGCCTGGCAATGACGTCTCCTGTTTCTGAGAATACATCGGTTCTGTCCGTGTTTGTTCTTGGTGCTGAGGCCATTCTTGGTGTGTGGACAAACTATATGAGGTACTTGGCATTCCTGCAGCTAATATTGCCAGATTTTCTTGACTATCTTGAACAGAAATATTTCCTGAGTTCAAAGGAACCGGGGCAGGAAATGTGGATGTTGATGGTTTTTGGAAACTTGCATTTGCAGATACACCAGCAACAGCATCCACCAGAATGGAATTCTGAACCAAAGATGAGCTGAGAAGAGAGTTGTCAGATGCCTGGCCATCTCCTTTAGGTTTCTTAGCAGCCTGATTAGCCTATGCGAGAACATATGAGTAAGTTAGTATCTATTCTGAACTGTACGATCTATAAGGACATTTTAAGTCCTATGGGGGTTACACAGATCCTAAAGAGAGTAGAGTACATAAGCATAGTACCTTTGCTATAAACAGAGGGGCTAGGATCCAGATTTGGGAAACATTATTTCTACTCTCTCCCATTTCAACCTATAGCCCCTCACACTATCTTTCATACTGCTTCATAGTCCCTCATCCTAAATCATCCACTTCAGAAAACTTGGGGAAATAAAGGATTTCCAAATGTCATCTCCTAGTCCCCTTCCTTTGGTGTGAGCATAAATCTGCTTAAAAAGTAAACTCTCCTTCATGGTGAGCTAGACTACATGGACAAGTTCATGGAGTCTTCTTTACAGCAATATGGAGTCTTTTGCCACTAATATCTTTTAGAATATTAGTTTTCTTCAAATTACCAGTCCAGCCTATATTTCCTGGAAGTCTCCCAACCATGTATACCTTAACTCCACTTCGCTTCTGAACCCATAAAAAAAAATCCTGGCTGGAGAGAAGGAAAAACAATTACCTACCCATTCCTTCTTTTTCCTGTGATCTAAAAGTCACCTCTCTAGAATTAGGGGGTCTTTTCAACAGTATGAAGTGGCCCAGTATGAAGTGATTAAAAAAAAACCCATATTCCACCAGTGAAGAGCAGCAATTTAGGACCCAAATCATTTAATTTGATTTGCAGTTCTGTTTTATACTTATTTAACACAGATTTATCTAAAAAAATCAAATAGTTATGAAAACGTCAAGGTTCATTTTAAGACTTAGGGTGGAATTCAATACTCTATTTCTAAAAACAGAAGCAGATTCCACTTACAGAATGGAACAGTGGGGGAAAATGGAGACTCCCCTTTTATATTGTAGAACCTATGAACCCTCAAAATCTGCTCAGCAGGTCTCTTAACAATCTTAAGCAGATAATTTAAAAGGTATATGGGGGCTGCAGAGAAAAGAAAAGTGAAGGAAAATATGTAACAATGGGTTCTATTTAGGATTTATCCAGGATACTTCAAGAAAGCTAAAGCAGAACACCAATGCACACATACTAGCATGTTAGTAACAATAGTCTTTACTAGGAGAAATTCTTACCCTCCAATTTCGAATTCTCTTTAGTCTACTAGGAGTTTTCTCCAATATCTGAAGAAATTCATGTGTTAGCTCTGTGAAAGAAAATGAATGTAAGATTAATACATTTGAATTACTAGCTGAAATCCTTCAGTAATTTGCAATGAACTTCAATCTAAAAGAAAAATAGGACAATTTTATTACTGATAAAAATAGTGTTTCTATCTGATACAAAGAAAGCAAACACAAGTTACTGATCAAGCCTTGCTGTTAACTAATTGTTGTTAATTATCTCCTCCTGTAAAAGTTTACACATGAAAATGCTCAAGAATATGCAAAGAAAATCATGAGAGGAAGGCACTTTGTTCTAATACACAGATCATGGTATGTGAAAGGTGGGCAACATGTGGCCCACATTAACCCTCCCTTCAGCACCCCAAGATTTCAAGACCAGATATCATTGGTGCAATGTTAGCCTGTTTTCCAGAGTGACAATGAAAGTGACTCTTGGGAAGCTTCCCTTCGAGTAAAGCATCTGGGTAATTTTTGAGCGGCCTCTAAAATATTGGCCATTCTCCTTCCATTAATATCACAGCATCACCAAATTGCCTTCAAAACCTCCCAAACACTGATCACACCACATTAAGACGTAGTATCACTTGTTTTACCATAGCTTGATGTTTGAACTCAATTACTAGTTGGGTCCTAACCCTATAGGTGAAACGGGATACTATGTCTTTTTCTACAACCACTCCTAAAATGGCATTTTCAGTAATTAATATTTCCTTTATAATAACAAGGTTCTTTATTTTTACACACTGTATTTTTTTCTCAAATACTACAAATGAAGACAAACTACTCAGAATTCTGTAGTCTTCAAGAAAAATTCTGAAGGTAGTATACAACAAAGCAGTAAATATATGCAACATTAGTAACTATCTAGGAAAGTTGTTTAAAAAATGTTGGCTCTCATCATTTTTATGCTAGACATGTAATAAACTTCAAGGAATTTTGGTATGTATGTTATGGTCTTGCCCACTTGTAATTCCTATTGGTCAGGTATTATTGCTATGGTGAACCAGATTCTTCAAAAGCAGTTAATGGCAAAAAATGTCATTATTTTGTTAAAATTATATCCTCAACCTCTGTAATCTTTCAATATATGAAGAACTTTGCATATATCATGTTGGGACTATGGCAAAAAAGAGGACTATATACTCACAGACAAAGGTCTATATCCCTGAGTCTAAATGCTGGCTTAATGAAATTTGTCTCAGCCTTTGAATTAGCTTTGTACTGATGGAGACACAAGACTGGGTAATATGATCCCTTATGATCTAGGTTCAATTCATTGCTTAAAGACTGAATTACAATTTCTAGATGGAATCTGCAATTGCTGGTTTCAGATGGAAAACGTTTTCCAAATATATCAATGTAAAATAAATAACAAACCTGTCCATCTGTCTATTGGGATGGGTAGTGATTTTAATTAGACAGAAAGAGAAGTAAGAGGGTAGCTTAAGGAAAGAAGGAAATTATGATGTAACCTTATAGAGAGATTAAAATATAAATGGATTTATAGCCAGTGTCAAAAAGATCAGAATCTGGTTCTTTATAATCTTTTCTTTCTTTTTCTATTTTCTTTCTTACTTATTCACTATTCTTCCTCATTTTGCTTCTTTTCTAATGTTTGTATTGTTTTAATCTTGCTAAAGTTTCTTCAATTAAAATTATATAGAAATAAAGAGAGATTTCCCCACCCCATCCCGCATTTTCTTGCTTTTGAAAACAGCCCCTTACAAGCCCCCACCTCCTGAAAACCCTTCCCTCCCAAAATAGCTTGTTTCTTTGGCAGAGTTAATTCTTCCAATTAGGTTTTGTTTGTGTGAACTGGCACTCATAGCACTGCTACTTGCTAGATATACTTAGATGCACATAAAATGGAGCCCTTGCCCTTTTTTGATGTTTTTTTTTAAAAGGCTTGCCTTTAAAGCTTCTCTCCCATCGCTCATTGAACAAGCCAGAGGAGGACAGAGCTAAGTTAGTCATAGTCACTTAGAAGACTAATCAGAGAGAAGGCAAGGTTTGTTGACCAAGGTGGCAACTGCTGTAAAGAGGCTTCACTTAGTATTATGCCTATGCTTCCTGAGACCACAGCTGGAATCGTGGGTAAGGCTGATGTCAGCCCCAGTGCAGAACAAGGGACTCTTCTTCCTGCAAAAGCAGAGCAGCAGTGGTACTGAAGCTTCAGGTACTTGATCTGCTCCTTTCAATTAATAACCCAGGGACTGAGGGCAAAGGTCAGGATGAGTCTCCTCCTGAATCTGAGTCCATAGCACATGGAGGAAGTGGTGACCCTGAGAGAGAACAGACTTTCCACTTCCATTCTAGTGGGCAGGCTGCAAGCCTTAGCACAGCACAGCACAAGAACACTTCATGCTTGTGCCTGAGGACCCATTTCATTCAATCTGTAACCACTGCAATGCATAGGTCAGAAGTGTTGGAGGACATCAGGCATGTTCCAACTGCAATTAAGCAAACAATGGTTTTCATGGATAAAACAAACAGACCATGTGTACTTGGCTGGTGTGTTGTCCAGACATAATGGAAGCAGTCTGGTAGCAATCCAGCTATGCATGTAGAAGTCAGGTTTCCTAATCCAAAGTCAGACTGCTACCAGGACTTCTTATGGGCCCTGGGCTGTCCTTCAATGACCTTTGTGCTGATACGAATGGCTCCTGCAAAGGCCTGAACAGTCTCCTGAGTGCCATCCAAGGTGACCTACCCAGGATTGAGGTGCTCTTACCTAGTCTTTCCCTCCTCTTCCAAGGTTGGGTCTTTTTTTAGAGTGTGTGTGACACGTTGGGTCCTGGCTTTTTGGCCTTCCATTGCAAGACATCTTCCTGCAAGAAGCAGAAGAGGTCTAGCCCTTGAGCTACTTGGAGCAGACACACGGGCTTAGCCCTAGGGTCCAATATGATGACCCCCAATGTGAAGCTCAGGAAGAACTACCATTTGAAGAGGTGAGACTAGGCAAGAGTGCTTCAGTACTGACTGTGTTTGGGAAATGTTTGGGATTGTTGCAGAAGCCAGTCCCTGAGTGCAAAGGCTATTCAAGGAGAACCCCCATACTTGCAACCCATGCAGCCTTGTCCAGCAGCTCAGCAAAGGCATCCAGACACAGCAAGTGCAACCGCCCAAATGTGATCCAGAAGATCACCCTGGAGGTGGTAACCCACCATCTGAGAACCTGCATTTTAATGGACTGCCTGAAATTAATTTAATATTTTCTATCAGGATGTCCTCCAGTCCTGGAGGTGGCAACTGACTGAAAGGGTTGCATCTTGAGCAAAATATGTCTCTCCTACATTACTTTCAATCAGAATACCAAAACAGGTCAAATGGCTGCAACTTGCTTGCTCTGCTTAATAACTTCAAGTAAATCGAGGTCTACTGACTTTTTGGGCGTTAAAAATGGCTATTAGATGGTATCATAGAGTTCAAATTTTCTGTACTTCTTCACCTGGCTAGTAGGCTTGTTATGAATCCTCGTGTCTTCTATAATTTGAACCCAGAACAGATAGTTTGTTCCTGATTTAGTTTTGTAAACATATCTATACCATCACCCCACTGATGCAATCACATCTGCTAGCAGAATAATTTCTTTCCCTCCCGTCCCAAAATATGCTCCAGAAGGACTGGGGACCTGAAACCTACAGAGAGAGCAGAAGAAGAGTGATGGAAAACGCCACTGCACAAGCACAAGTCCACAGCTCAATTGACACAAAGCCCAAAAATTCCTAATAAACCCTAGAAAGATGGCTCACATTACATTCTGAAATATCAAAAGTTAGCCTTCAGAAACTAAAAACAATTTATCAATTAGTCAATATCTCCTTAATCCACTTTATATTAAAACAACATATCACAAGCAAAACAGTTAATTATTTTAAAGAGATGTAGGAAAGTTGTTACTACTTACCATCAAGTAATTCTAAAGTAACAGAAGCATCTACATATTCCCACCAATGTTTTCCATCCGTCGATACAGGGATCTCCCAGTTAGACCACTTGCAAGCCAAATGTATACATACACATGCTATCACCGTTGGCTTGTATTGAAGACAAAATGTAGTAAGGTGCAGACTGTGGTCATAAATGTTTCATAATGGAAGAACAAGCACCAAATATGGAAAAGACAAAAAACAAGGAGAAAGAACTTATCAACATATATGCAAGGAAAATGTTAATGAACTGTATACATTTGTTGAAGTTTCAAATTTTGGACTTCGTTAAAAAAAATAAAAATCAAAGATATGTAAAAGAATTTGGCACTTCTCTTGCTGAACATATGAAAGAACCACAGTATTCTGTTTCACATTTAAAACATACATCTCAATATTAAAAAAAAGTTAAAATATTAATGCATATAACATTTTTGCAAAAATCACCTCCTTATAGATTTTACTGCATTGTTCATGTTTTATTTCGAAAGTTACTGAGAAATAACTAAGTTAACAAGTAAGGAGAAACCAAATTTTCTCTTCAAGTCCAGCCTGGAATATAGCATACATTAATTGTTATTGTTTAAGAAGCAATGAATCTATGCCAATTTTATATTCTAAAATGGCCTCAAAATTTGATGTTCACTTGAAAAACGTCTGTTGGAACAGCAATTATATGTCAACCTCAGTTAAGTTTTTTTTGCCCAAAGTATTATTTGTATATTTTATATTTAAGTCACCAGTTCATGCATTTTTCCATATTCATGATGTTAATCTTGTTCTTAAAATAACATAGGCATCTGTCCATCCAAACACTCCAAAAATAGCTCTGGGTAAGTCAGCATGATTCTCCATCTTTCAGCCACACAACTACTATAAATTCTTAAGGTAATCAAGTGACTTTTAATACCTTATCCACACTTCCATTCACCCCAACTACTCTAATGTAGTCTGCTGGTTCTTTTTTTTCCCTTTATTAAGTTTAATGTCTGAATTGAATCCTTAGTTCCTATGATATCTTGTCTTCCCCCCAAAGTTTGTTTTTTCTTATAATTTTACAGATGAAATTCTTCATCCCATTTTAATTTCTGCTACATACGTGCTAATCCACTGCTACCTATCTTTTGTTTTCTGTTTTCATTGTCTCAAAGCTGAAACACTAAGTTAGAAACTCCATTAAGCTATTTTCCACTTCTTAAAATCTTTTATCCACAAAATTACCAAATGTATAGTTATGTTTTTTATGCTGTGCTTCTTATCAATAAAACTTTGCCTTGCTTTGCCTTTCCCTTGTTACGTATTTACCAAGCTTACATTTATTTTCACCCGTACATTTTATTTTTATTTAAGTCTAAAGACTCACTGGCCAGCATCTGACCAGTGAAACAGTAAATAGGGCTTTAAGAAAAAAAAAATTACATTACAGAACCAGATGGCTTCTGCAATGATAAATACATAAGCTGGTTCTAAAGTATCTAAGAACATATTTTAATTAATGCCTTAATTTCATTTTCAAAAACAAACTGATATTTTTATTAAGAAAAAAATTGCCATTAACTACAAGGGTAAACTAGAAATAGCTTTGTACTTACCAAGATGCTCGGATTTCTAGGTTAAGTTTATCTCTCTGTAATCTTTAGCTGCTATTCAGGCTACCAATTTTAGACTTATGCACTCACAATCGAGAAAATGCCACCAGAAAGCACCACTACACTTCACATCGTGCATTTAACCCCTTTGTGCCATTAGGCCCTTGTACAATACACCGCACTGCAAACAGGAAGGTACCACCACAGTAGACAGCCCAGTCGCCTGTTGCAACAAGGGTTAGACACAGGTAGGGGGCCCTGCAGTAAAGGAAGCTATAGTGTGCTACAACAGTGCAACAAAGAGGTTCAGGATAACAACCTGTTGGTAGCCATGAAATAGGATGTCTGTGCCAAATCCTTGCTTGCTGTAAGAAAGAAAAATAATTAGCCATCAGTAACCATGGTTTTATTATTAGAATGCCATTTATGTGAAGTTCAAAAGCTTCCCACTTACAAAGACAGCACATTTTCACCCTCTTCATCAGGAACACCAATTGCTTCTTTAAAACTGGTGTCAAAACTGTATATTCTCTCTTATCTCACATTCTGTTTCTGGTAATTCCACTAAAGTGAATATTCCGACATGTCAATTATGTAATTGCTTATACTAGTCAATCCACAGAAGAAGTGTTGCCAATAAGGAAGTGCAAACATTACATTCAACAGAAGAAATTGACTCCCTCTTGCTTTCAAAGGACATTCTCTGTCACGGTGATAGAGAAAGATGCCCCTGCACATTCAGTGAATATTGAAATACAAGATAACCTTAAGCCAGGATTATACATGCTGATCTCTTAATCCCCTACTTCTTTTAGAGCAAAAGTTCTCACAGAAGGCTACGTTTTTGGATGTTCTACTTAAAGAGGGTAATTAAATTTAATTTGAATCATAGTTTGATGTGATTCGTTTCAAATGTAACTTAAATCTGAATTATATTTAATATGAAAAGGATTTCTTTTCCCAAAGGAAGAATAAGGATAATGTTGCAAGCAGAATTCCACTTAGGCAATGAAAATGGACTCCTCCTCCTTTCTAAAGACCCTCCCTCCCCACAAATATATTTCAAGGACTTACGTCCATTGCTCAAGATTTGAGTGGAACTAACAACAACAATGCTAACTGGACATCACCCAGTTCTTCCATAGTATATTTAAATTACTCTGTCTCTTATGACTAAAGGCTATGATTCAAAACTTTAGAGAGGGACATTTCAGACAAACTGATCACTGATACCTTTTTCACAGGGGTATCACAGAGATCGAATGCATCTATCCAGATACCTATACCTTCATTGAAGAAAAGCCTTTCCATAGTCTCAGCTGAAAGGGCATTTAATGAAACAAAGGCAAACTCATTTCTAATTGAAAATCAGGTGAGCAGAAATAAGTGGAGCTGCCACAAAAGACATTACTTTTTGGGAATAGTTATGGGTAAAAAGCAGACATTATATTTTCAGAACTAAGGTGACTGGAGTTGAAATATCTCTTCAAAAATTTAGCATTAAGAACAACCTGGCAATAGGAGAATGATCGAGGTTAAATCTGAAGTATCACAGTTAATTTCTAGGACTCTAGCTTAATTGTTGGACACATTCAGATTTTTACCACTCTGGCAACTTAAATAATAATGTGCTGCATTAATTTATACGAAAGTAATTATTTGGTGTTTTGTGAATGTGGTAAAGCAGCCAGAATTAATGGAATAACAAGTAATGTTTACATGTTTGTTTGTTCCTGATACATTCTGTATATACTAAACAATAAGGTCAATATTTTTATATACCCCTTTTATATTTTTTCTTAAAAAACATTTAATATGGGTAATTGATAAAATTTTATAGAAATTTCAATAATCATGACCACTGACATCAACTCAAGAAATTAAATGCTTGTCAAATTAAAAACATCTTCATGTCAAAGTATCAAGTGATCACAAAGAAAGGGACAAAAAAACCTTCCTTAGGTAAGAATGTTCTACAAGTTTAGAGGTCTTAAGTTATGGACAGATAAGAAATAATAGTAGTAATAATAGCAATAATAATAATAATAATAGATATCTCACTGAGAAAGTCCAAGCTGTTTATATTTCTCATCATAAAGCCTAGAAGAGAGCCTCTTCATCAGATTTTAATGCACTTGCAAGATAATACAGTAGTCAGCCCTTCAAATAATTTGGATTTAAAACATTTGTCTTTATAAGAAAATAACCAATATTTTGTACTGGGCTTGGAAATGGATCATGAGCTGTTGCAATATGAAAATCACATGAATCTAAGAATCATGGTGTTCAAAGAAAGAACAATGTATTTAGCAACCATTAATATTCCTTTCAGTTGTAACATCCCCTGAAATTAGTTATATTTGACTGTGCTTTTCAATTTTCTCTTAAACAGATCATTCAACAATAGCATGGAAAAAGTTACACATGTATTTCCAAGTTCTACAAATTATACTCACAATGTGCTTAGGAAAAATATAAACTGCCTTAAAAATAACCAGAGTCTACAGGTGTACAGGATCTAAATAGCCTATCCAGATCTTTTTGAAAGAGTTTCAAGGTCAAAAGCTTTTCAGACTCAAAATACTTCTAAAATGACTGAATAATTAAAGCAGACTGTTTCATATTCAAAACAGGATGTTTCACTCCATGTATGTAACATCTCCCAGTATCCATCCTACTCTTTGTTCCACTTACTTTCCTCCCTCAATAAAAACAATCAATGAACAGGGTTTTTAAAACATATGTTTACTTTCTGAAATGAGACTATGTTAAATGCTTTTATAAATCCCTTTATACAAAAGCAGGGAGGCTGGTCATTTTTTTTCTAATATACTTAATTTTAAGACAAGTAACAGTAAATAAAAGAAGAACAGTTCTCTTAAAGGTATCTGTACATGAACTGCTTTTTAAAAAGAGAGCTTTCTTGCAATTGAGTATGCCATCTGTTTCAGCTTATGCAAAGAATTTGTCAGTTTAGTTGAACCAATTTAGATGTGTTTTCAAAATCAGTAGAAACATCAGTGAACTCCTATTGTACTTCTAAATAAGAAAGATCAAAACAAGATGGGTGCTTATTTCAACTTCTGAGAAAATGTTCATAACAAGGCATCTACCATACAATAAATACAAATATAAATCAATGCTGCCACAATCCAGCATTAATGTACACAAAGCTGCAGTCCACTAACTGCAGATATCACTTGAACATATGTGAATGTGATAGCCACGAATAAAAGATGACATATCACATCATTATTGCTTTTTCCCCTAAGAATGATTAACGTTCAAACAAATAGCCATGATAGTTCAAGAAACGGATATTTTTTAAACGTAAGAGTATTTAGAACAATTTATATGTTTGTGTTAACCATGGATTATCTGGCTGAATTCACACAGTATGCCAAGTCATAAATCATGGTTTCTAGGCTAAAGTGACTGTTTCATGTTCAACCCTTTCAGACTAGGATTCTGGCCTCTGAAAAAGATTTAAGTCACATGCACACTAGAAATTAGTCAGATCTAGGTAAACTGATTTTAAAAGAAATGTAAGCTTTAGATCTGTGAAAAACACAATTATAGATCCAGAAACAGAAAGAGCCCAAACAATAATGTGAAAATGAAATTCACCACAAACCAAATATATACAGTTGCAAACAATTCCAGTAACCACAAGCCTTGTTTATAACTTTCTATGCAGTGAAAAGCAAGATGAAAAAAAAAGTGGGGTTGGAAGCATACTTTCTTACCCTGTGCTTTTAAATGAATTATGTTTAAAAAGACTAAAAATGTACTTGCCCAGAAACTGGCTGCCATAGTTGTCAGATACACACAGGACATCCATATGCAGGACATAAGCACAATGTGCAAATTCATGTTGATATCCAAATGTTACTTTGGATTAAATATACTTATTTCAGATCTAGCTGCCTCAATTTTGAGTTTAGTAACTCTAAAATTAAAAAAAAAATCACCCATGATCTATAATTCTTTCATTTTAAGCACACTTACAGAACCAAGTAAACTCAAAACCTATTTGGATACTCTACTGTTTTACTCACAGAGGTAATATTCCAGAAATAATTTAGTAAGTCATACCACCATTACCTCCCTAGCAAGATGGAATAAAAGAATCAGTTAAATAGTTACTGACCTCTCACTAACTGCGTACATTTCACAACATCTGTATGTGGATGCTCAATGGTAATCTCAAAACCTGAAAAATTAAATGCGTTATTTCACAAACTATATTACATTTACTCATAGCTCTACAGAAATTTAGTCCTTTAAATTTTACTCAATAATCTCATTAAAACTCATAACATACTGTATGTTGACCACATTGGATAGATATTTTATGAATCAACCTACAACAACGTACAATATGCTAGTATAATTCTGAAAGGAGAGACATGAATATATATTTAAAAGATAAATGATGAGTAAGCTCTCTTGTGTTACTAGGGTTCCCCTGAAATATATTAAACAGGCAGTCCAGTATTGGAAATACAATATAAGAACCATATACTTACCTAAAGTTTGAAGCATTATTGTTTCAAGTATAACCAATTCCTGGGCCTGCTGAAGATACGCCTAAAAATTGGGAAATAAATTCTGAAATATTAACATAATTTTAACATGTTAATAGTACCAAGAGTGATTTCAAAAAGACTGATGGGCTTATTTCAGATACATTATTTGATCACATCACAAAAACGAAGGCAGCTAAAAATACTAAAGTTATAAGCTGTAGTGAAATGAAACGACAAGTCTTTAGAGTATTGTATGTCTTTCCTATTCCTCCATTCCTTGCTATTTTGGAAAATAATACCTGAACAGGAGTAAGTTGTCATAGTTTCATACACTGAGGGAAGCAGCAGAAAACTGAGGTGTTGTTGTGAACCCTAGACTCTTCTTGATCCCACTGTGCTTAGATAAAATTGGAAAGGAATGTTTGAAATGCCCTAATAGTGTAGTATGCTAGGGATGCATACTACAGAAAACAAGACAGTTCCAGTTCAAACATTTCTTTCATCCAAATTGGTACATAAAATCCACAGGTCTGCATTAGCCTCTCACTACGGCTGGCACCCCTAGCATACTACACTATTAGGGCATTTCAAACATTCCTTTCCAATTTTAAGCACAGTGGGATCAAGAAGAGTCTAGGGTTCACAACACTTCCTCAATTTTCTGCTGCTTCCCTCAGTGTATGAAACTATGACAACTTACTCCTGTTCAGGTATTATTTTACAAAATAGCAAGGAATGGAGGAATAGGAAAGACATACAATACTCTAAAGACTTGTCGTTTCATTTCACTACAGCTTATAACTTATGTAGATAAAGGAAAGCTAGAAGAAGCGGAGAAGATTAACAGGGAAAAACATTCAGATTTTTAAAAAAGTTTCACAAGTTGTCACAGAAAACATGAATGATAACGGTCTTTGTTTTAATATGATTCCCCTAAGTAGGAAGATTTTTTCCCCCAATTTAACAGTGTTAGGTAGTTTCCTGATGACTACTGTGATTGCCTACTGCTAATAATATTAAGAATGGTAGAATGTTAAGCATAAGTGCATTACATATGTATTTAAATTTTCCAAGAAGGAAAAACTGTTGGCACTTCCAGTGGGGGATTGGTAACTTGAGACGTGTCTCCACGAGCTTCGCAGTTGACCTGGCCATACAGACTTTACTGGGCTCAGGCAGGATTTTCTAGAGCCCAGAAGTGTTCTCTGGATTAAGGAGAACCCCAGGAATTGCCCCATTTGTCCTCCAGATGGCTGGAAGCAGCCAGAAGACCGCAAAACAGCGTTTTGTGATCGACTGGTAAGCTAGCAGCTGGGAGGCAGGGATTGCCATCATTTCCTATGCCTTAAATGGACTCAAAAGCTGCCTACCCCATTTTTTTCTTTTTTAATTATTATTAAGGAGAGGGTCTTTGCAACAAAGAAATGCAGAATCTCTTGGTGGTTTTCATTATTTTTGGGAGTTATTAATGTGTTAATTTGGCTTTTTTTTCTAAATATATATTTTTCTCTTTTTTCTTTTTAATTTGTATTGCTGGATTTAAAGACTTTCACCTGTTTACTGTTACTTTTTTCAAAGTCTGAAGGATTACAAAAGATTTACCCACTTGAATTTGCGGAGCTGAGCTTTGATCTATCTGCTTTCCTGTGAGAAATGGCCTTGTTTACCTTTATTTTTCCACCCCTGATTAACACTTTCTTTCTGAAAGACAGCCTTTTGTCTAATACCCTGAGGCACTAGAGGGTGCCATAACATTCTGTGGAGGGATATGAAAGATTTTAAAGCTATTTTTAAGGAGCTGTACCTTAAGGTTACTTATGCTTTCAACCATATCTTAGAAAGTTATTTGGAAAATAAGGTCCTGGTCTCAAAGAAAAAAATGAGTAACATCCCAAGGACAAAAAGTGAACGGAAGAAGATTCACCTCTGGAATGTTAATTTTGAAGAAGGAAAAGCTTTGGGTGTAAAAGGAACGGAAATGACTGCATTTTTGGAATATTGAGATCAAAGACAAGATTTAAGCCTCAAGGGACAGAAGGTCCTTGAAGATGAATTAGACTTTACAAGGCAAGTCGGGGATTGCAAGGAGAAAGCCTTGTGTATAACAGGGAGATATATAAATGCCTTAGTTTACTTTGAAGTGGGTTAACTGTTTGTGTTTATTAGGATGGTCTTTTAAAGGTTTAGACAGATGTTTTTGCTTTTGGGATAATGAATTTACCTTGGGTAAAAGGATATTAATAAGGTTATTGTTTAAATATGTAACAGTGGAGATATGCTTAACTATATAAATGCTTTGGTTTGGAGTAAAATTGTAATGAGGAAGGATATTTATCTGTTAAGGGGGAATTTTTTTTTATTATATCTATCTATCTATCTATCTATCTATCTCCATCCATTTATTTATTTATTTCAAGGGGAAAATTGTGTTTTAGAGGAAATCTATTGAGAATGGAAATGTTTTACAGAAGTAATGCTTATTCCAGTTTGAATAGAGTAAGAGACTAATATTGACTTATTCATATCTTTGTTGTAGAAAGTCAGAAGTTAGTATGTATGTATTATGTAGTAGTCTTTTTTTGTATTTTCACGCTTTTTAGTTTTTTTTCTTGTAGTATACTTTATTTCATTTCTTGTAGTTTTATGTATTTGTTGAAAAACTTAATAAAGTTTTATTAAACAAGAAGGAAAAACAATCAACAAAGGTGGTAATTTTTGTTAAATTATTAACAATGAAAGCTATAGTATGTAAGGTCATTTGAAAAGGAAGCAATTGGCAAATTCCTCTTCTGATTTATGGACTGAAATAAGATTAAACCTATATAAACATACATCACTTTTTGTGTCCAGCTGTGGCTCTAGAGGATGAAGGCAAGCATGTGCTACTTTGATAACATGTTCAAGTTTTCGTGGTTGTTCTTCTACTTTTGCAGCCAAAAATAAAGCAGTAGGAGAGATGATCTGTGGATAGAAAATGCAGAAACATTATTATAGCATATCCTTTTTAAGATTAGTTACTTCTGGTACACTAGGAGAATCTTAACGAAGTATAATAAATGGTGCCTTGTAAAAGTTGAGAATTACTTTGTATCTCATGTTATTATTTAAAAGTATTAGACCAATTGTACTTTCTTCCAAATATTTTCAATAGAAGCAAGAAACAAAAAGCCCGCTCGTTTTGGCTTGCGCCCAATGCAACACAAGTATGTGCTTTTATTTAGCATTTTCAACATGTGAAGGGATGAAATTATTTTAACCTTCATCTTGTAGCCATTAAGTTCAGCCTGCCAGCTAAGACAAAATTTTTTAGTAAGGGCCTAAATTAAGCTTCTCAGTTCAAGCACTCTCCAACTGAGACCACTCTCAACAGAAGAGACTATCTGTATCTGAGGGCTGAACTGTGGCATACTTGTTGTTCTTTGAGCATGGCTGCTCGCTTGCAGATGTTTCATTACTCAACTAGGTAACATCATCACTGTCAATGATGATGTTACCTAGTTGGGCAGTGAAACATCTGCAAGCAAACAATCAAGCTCAGAGAGAGCACTGAGACTACACTTACATTGGCTGAGTTCCTCTTAAAAGTGGAGTGCACTGTAGTGCAAATCAATCAGTAGATCACCTATAGCTAGAGGTGGTATAGTATTAATCTGTTGATCCCACTAGATTCCTTGGTACTTTTCAATCCTTTGGGATTATCTTTGCAGATCAGGGGACAGCCTTAAGGGAAATACTGGTATATGCTTTCAAGGTCTGGCATCAACGAAGCAGCGATGAACTTTTGGGTTAGATGGCTATGGTCCACTTTTATTTTGTTCTGACATTTTGTTAGCAGTTGTGCTGAGCTGCTCAGAGGTATACCACAAAGTAGCTCTGCCTCTGAAGATGCCAGCCTGAGCTGCTGGCAAAACATCAGAACAAAAGAAAACTAGACCTCAGCTATCCAGCCCAAAAGCTCATCACCGCTTCAGCCTTAAAAGATGTTTTTCCAACCCTACATTGCTACCATAGATGCAAGGCAGATTTCTTGCTGACAGCATTTAAGTGTGAATTTTTCAGATAAATAATTGTGTATCAGAACATACCTCATGATGTCTTTTTGATTCCATCAAAACATGCTACATATACTCCTCACAGAAAATATAGCTGTGCTTACTTTTACTGAAATTCTGAACAGCTGATTATACACATACGATATAAAATTTTTACCCCTATAATTCATTGCCATCAAGATTTAGGTATTTCAAAAAAAGAAAGTGATGGTTTATCAACTTTTCTCATGAAAACATAGTATCTGTTGTCTTAATCTGTAACCAAACTCACAAGTGGGCTCACATATCACATTGTGATTGTTTGTGTCTAAGTGTAATGTATAATACCAGCTATTTTAGTTCCACAGCTAGTCTGTGAAACTACAGACATGGAAATGCTAAAGAATGTCTCATTATTTAGGTTAGCTATTTTGGATCCCAAAATGTAACAAAGTCTGCATGTCAGTTTCAGTAAGCACAATAACACAACTATTCAAATCATGTCTTTTTTTCATTTTAATGCATCACTTCTTTACTATTAATATACAAGCAGAAAACATTTGACCAATGAGCACTTACAAAATAATTGCTATGGTGTAGGGGAGAAGGATATGGCTAGCCTCAAAATTCCAATTTACTAGATGGCAAACTCTTCCCACCTATCTAACCCCTTAATATCTCTATCACTCCAGCTTCCTTTTGTGGGTAGGCACACATTCAAAGAAAGACATTATGCTCAGAATCATTCTTGTAAAATAAAACAGTATCTAGAGGTGGCACTCTGTATCATGACTTCTCTTTTAAAAGGTTGCCTACAATTACATTTCGCCAGATTATATTAAAGTCCCATTGTGTTTGTGTTAAGAGAACTTCCAGGACTATTTTGTTGTTGTTAGACTAGACTTTTAGAAAATACCTTCAGGGTGAAGTGCATCTAGCTCAGAAAAACATGCTATACTGAGATTATCATTTACTAAGATACCTGCACTATAATTTTGAACTACAGCCTCTATCTTGCCATTGCTAACTTGATGACTTCTGGAAATGCTAATATGACTCATTCTTAAGTGGACTTAATGAGCACAGTTTCCCATGAGGAAACAATTCCATCTTAGTTGATGAAGCTGAGTGAATGATATCCAAAATCATGTTCCCTTTTTAAGTTTGTGCAAAAGTAAATTTGAGTTATACTTTAGCTTCTTTCTGAAACATATGGATGGGATATTCTGTTACTTCAGTAGCACCGACGCAAGCTGAATATAGATGATAAATAAATTTTGTGTTGAAATCACTGAACATATCTTTATTTCATTTGTTTGGCGATCTGGATTTCTAATTAACCTCCCCTTTGTTCCCAAGGAGTGCTTGCTGATACCAAGCATATGGCTACTGGTTTTGACAGTCTGTAGTTCTCAGTTTACAAAAGATCACACAATTTAGCGATCAGATATATTAAAAAGCTATTAAACCATACTGATATATCTTGTTTGCCCATGTGTATATTAGCAAATTGTAACCAAAATAAAAACAAGCTTTTGAAAAGCTTTTCTGGGAAACTGTCCAGAACACATTCTTTCTTATCACAGGGAAGAAGGTATTATAAATAGCTTATACTACAAGACTAATGCACCCCCCCACACTTTTTTTTAAGGCATGTATCCTAGAACAGTAGTATTTCAAAAGCCACTTTCAGTAACATTTTACTGTATGTCAAGTTCAAATATACTTACATTTCTATTGAATTTTGTGAATGAATGGTGCATATAAAACCTGTGCATGTAAACAATTGCGGTGTTAATTGTAAGTTGAGATCTTAAATGGCGTCAAGGAAATACTACATATGTATCCTCTATTAAGCTTATATTCAGTTGTTCTGTAAAAAAGAGCCATGATTTTTTTTCAAGTTATTGATTCAAATATAATTTTTAAGGGATTGAAGAAGTTTGCTAATTTACCATTTTACATCATATACCTCTCTAAACACAAGGGCTCTATTGACAAGAATCTTCTGATCAACTGGAACAAAGTTTTGGCAAAAGAAGAGCAATTTTCCTCACTGTTGTCCCCCAGCAGTGCCCTATGCCCACAGAAAATCTGCTTGAGGTTTGGAAGGGAACCTCCAAAATGGTGTATACGGTGATAAGAAAATACAGCATTCTTCTATAGTAAGAACATTCTGAGAGGAACTCTATGCTGTCCACATTAACAAAATAAAAGCTGGATCCAATTCAGTGATAATATCCAGTCACAATTTCTGCTTTCTCTGCACCATCTGAAAAGTCCATCCAGAGAATCAAAAGGTGTCCATGAAATTCTTGGAATAAGAGATGGAAAGCTATGGTGGTGATACAATTGTGGAAAATCAGGCTGTAATAAGGAAGGCACCCTCAGGGTTGGACTAGCCCCTCTCTTCAGGCATTTTCCTGTTCTGAGGTCACCTGCGCCTGGGGGTGAACAGGGATTGGAAAAGCTGCTGCCACCATGCCTTTATTATAAACCAAGTACACCCTTCCACACTAGCCCTCTGGTGAACCAGGAGAGGATTGAAGGGGAAATCCTCACCCCACCCCAGGTCTGGTCAAACTACAGAAAAGGAAACCAAACAAAATTTTGGGGAGTCAATTGCTCAGCAAAGCTAAGGTGGGTGCTAGAAAGCAGTCAGTCAACTCCAGGATTTAAATAAAAATCCACTTTATTAAAAGTGCCAAAAGAAGATAATGTTCCACACACATAACATACAGTTAAGAAGAATTAAGGGGAAAGAAACCCTACCCCTAACGCAATTCTAACTAGAGCCAAACAATTCAATTTCCAACCATGCCTGAGGTAACCCGCTCATGCAACTCCAGCCAGCTCTCTCAAAAGACACCATGTCTCTTCCCACTCAAAACCTGACAGAAGCCCTTTCTTTTATCGGCTTTTAGGGGTCAGGCAATTCCCTCTGGGCAGACAGGGCTGGTTTGTGATTTAAAGGGCCAGCTGCTCTCCACTGCAAATGCAGATGCAGTTTGTGCTAATGTTACATAGGATACACTGTAGTATTTTTTTTAGAAAAGTATTTTTTCAATACTGCCATTTTCAAAGACATTATTCCAATAACTTCTAAAACTCAGGTTATTTCACTAACAACTTCAGTGTCTGTTAGAAAATGTTGGCTTTTAAAAACAAGCAATTATACCAAGTCAATATGCTGTTCAGAAATAATCTTCTGCGAGCATCTTGTATATTAGAAACTATAATAAGGTATCATATACGACAGTTATAACTAGAAAATGTGTTCAGCACTTAAAACATTTAGTATTCACAATGTTTATTCAAATAAGTCCATTCTCATTTCAGTTGTTACTTAAACAGATTTTACAAGCAATATGTGAATTAGTCAAAGAGTAAGTTTATTTCTAAAAATGCTCTGGATCCTGAACTGAGCAGGGTTTTGCATTACATGATCTCTAAGATGCCTTCCAACTCTTATTCTATGAAATAAGAAATCCCTCAAGTTGAGGCTAACTTTAATGATTTCATGGACATGTCCATGCAATCTTCTTGGCAACAGTATGAAAGTTGTTTGCCACTGCCTTCTGCTGAGATTTTATAATTTGCCAATCTAGCATGATTCTCTGGGATTTTCTGGTGGTGTTTCCTTCAAGTAATAACCAGATCCAACTTACTTTTTGAGATCAGCTTACTAGCAGAAATAACTTTATGATAAACAGCAGCTATCAGCTAATACTTATTTCAGCAAAATATTGATCTGAATTAGAATTGCTAATAGCTCTGAAAGTACTCTTTGTTATCTTCATTATATCTTGTTCAGGATCTCCTGTATTTATACAGAACTAGTTCAGTCTGCAATCAATAAAACTACAGAAAGTATGACAGCAGTCATTCCTAATTTCAAACTTCTGAAAACTGTTGAGAATACCAGAGAGGCTACTTGCAATTTCACTATTCTAAAATATTTAAAAGTTCTATTTTGCCTATTTTTATGATTTTTAAGTTGCCTAGATTGTTTTACTGTTATTCTACATCTGTATACTATTTCCCATTTAAAAAAAACCTGATGTGGTTTCTTTAGGTATTTGCCAATGTGTAGAAAACACTGTTTATTCCTTGCTATGCCACCAAACTTTTATCCACCACATGCAGTAAAAGCATCAAATCCCTTACGCTTGACAAACTCATATATAGGCTATTTAAAAAGATATATATTAATACAGTCACTGATAAATTGCAATAAAAAACAACCACTTAAGAAACAAAACAATACTGATGAAAAAAGTCAGATTATTAAACCCTAGCACATATTTAGCAGCCATTATACAATCACGATTCTTTGCAATCAATCAAATCGAAAGTGCACCTTGCTAAAACTCCAAACCCCCTCGAAACCCATGCAAGCGAGAGAGAGGGGCTAAATAGGACACTTGTTTATGTGCGTCGAAAACTTAAACCACACTGGGCCACAAGGTAGGCAAGCAGGCGCCGAACTCTTATCTCGCTTTCTCCTCGACTCCCGGGGGAGCCTGCGGCGCCTTCCCGACTCTCCCCTGAAGACGGGAGAGCAGGCCGAGGGGTGGAGCCACAGCAGGCGAGGCCTCAGAGGTTCGCAATCGGGACGGCCTTCCGAAAGACCCGAGACGAGGCGTCACCCAGAAAGGCCCCCGCCTGAACAACTCCCAACCGCTGACTCACTCCCCCAACTACCTCTTTCCCCTTCCAAGCTCATCGCCCGCCGCTAAGGATACACGTTGAGGCGCTGGCCCATATCCTGGATGAGATTGGCCGCCTGCTGCCGATAGGAGAGCTCTTTGTCGGCCTCGACGCCGCAGTGGCGCGACGGCGTGTTCTCCAGCCGCTCCCGGCTGAAAAACCAGCGCGAACTTCCTAAGCCGCCTCCGCCAGGTCCGCGCGACCCCGAACTCGCGCCAGGTCCAGAACCCGCCGCCGCCGCCATGACACTTCCTCCTCCTCCTCCTCCTCCTCCCGAAGCAGCACCCGCCACCGGCGCGCTCGGCTCCTCCTCTTCCATCGCGGCCACTCTCGCGAGAACTCAGACAAAGCGCGCCGAACCAGGTCCTTCAGCTACACTCTGGCTTTAATAAACCATAGAGTTGCACGCTGGGGGAAGGGAGGAGTGGCGAATGACTATGTAATACGTTTTTAAATAGCTGCCCCTATCAAGTCGGAGTAGGTTCCCTCGAACATTTTTTTTCTGTGTAGAAGCAGTGGTGAAGGATTTTCCTAGACTGTTTTACTAGTAGAAATAAGAGAGGGAACTCACGCTCCATGTATGCAGAAGAAGCGGCCTGATTTCTTCGGAATTTTTGTTCTCCCCATGTATTTTCCAGGAGCAAAAGTGATAGTTCATAAAAAAGGTATTATTAGTGAATAGATGTGAGTCCACTCTGACATAAGAGTAAATAGGCGACTTCGTCTTAGTTTTGGTCTATGTGCACGGTATATTTTAGTAGCTTTGAAATATTTTTAAATGCCTTGATGAAGGCATTATTAACAAGAGAGGATCATCTGCAGTCTGTTTAATATAATCCCTGTCATTTGTTTCTTGCTAGAGGGGTGTTTCCAGTGAAAACCCATCCTGTGAAACTTGCGTTAGATTATCTTCAAAAATAGTGGTAAAATGTCTCTCTCGACTCATTCAACACCTAATCGTTTGTAGGCTTGTCTTACATAGACTCTCACGTGGGTATTTTTCACTTCAACTGGTTTGTAAAACTTCCTAAATTCAAAAATCCTGTAATTCCAAATGAAATGTCATGACTTGGGGAAAACACTTCTTTTTTGCTGTTAAACTTTGATGCTCAAAGAGCAGCTGTTACTGGACTTTGGGATTCGCTTTCAATAGACATTGAAAGCCAGAGCAAACACACAACACCCTAAAGCAGTGTTTCTCAACCTTCGTAACTTTAAGATGTGTGAACTTCAACTCCCAGAATTCTTCAGCCAGCTTGCTGGCTGGGGAATTCTGGGAGTTGAAGTCCGCACATCTTAAACTTATGAAGATTGAGAAACACTGCCCTAAAGGGACCTAGAAGTCAGCCATCTGGATATGTCAACTTAAATAGTCTATTGCCTGATTTTGGGGGTGAATGTACAGAGAGAGAAGGAAAGGGAAAATGATGTTTGGTCAGGAGTGAATGTTTGATATAAACTGCTTTCAGGCCCTTCAGTAATTTACTAAGCACTCACCTGTGTGTCCTCAGTATGCGGCCAACCCAGGAAACATTTCTCAGAGGCAAGAGTCCTCCAACTTCCTCCCACCCCCACTGCTGTCTGCTATGAAGGTAGCCTCTGTCTGCTGCCTTGTTTTGCTCAGGGACAGGAGGAGTGCTTTCTGTCTTCTGCCAGCACAGGTTTTGCTGTACAGTCTGCCTGCTGTGCTTCATTTCATTCAAGGCAAATGCCTCCAGGCCAGTTGGTGCCTGTGCGACGATCTCTCCAGTGGCCATTTTATCCTGGGTTGCCTGCCTCCTGGATGGACCTTCCCATGGTGGACTGTTGAAATGCTGGAGGTTGCTGTTGTTTTTCATTTTTACAGGTTCACCAATGCAGGGCTGCAACTAGGGTCTGTGTCACCCAGAGCAAACATGGATTTCACACCCATTTTGGCACACACGCACCCCGGCACGGTACCCGGGGCACATGCCCTGCTTGCCCCCACCCTAGTTGGGGCCCTGCACCAATGGATTGGTGAAAGGGTAGCCTTAAAAAAAAAAAGTTCAGTGATAGAAGAGTTTAACAGTGAAATTGACAGGAGTTCTGCCAGTTTCCATTTCAAGCTCAAGTGACCAGAAAAAGGTAAAACTGTGGTGTTTTCTTTTTTCCTCACTAGTGGACAGGTCAGATGGGAAGTGTCAAATTCAAGGGAGAGTAGGGGAGAAGGGGTATCAATGGAAACCACATATCTTCAAAAACACAGTCATGGAAAGGAAAGCAATTGATACTTCTTTTCCAGACCCAGGTGGGAGATTTAAAGAAACAGGAGAATCCACCAATCCAAAGCCATGGTAACTGCTGTCCAGAAGGAGCACCTGGCCAGTGCTGTCACAAAAGCTGACAAACAGATGTAAATCCATACATGGGTGTTTTTTTAAAGCCAGCTTCATTTTGCATGGCAGACAAGCAGCATAAGGCTGCCATGTGTGAGAGTCCTAAGTGGGATCGCTTTATCTCTGATATCTCAGGTATGGGCTGAGGCTATTTAAGATTTTTTAAAATTTATTTTAGAATTTATCTTTGTAAATAGAAATGTAAGCTCCTCTGAGGGTACAGTGTGTGTGTTTTTAAGAGTACTGTTAAAAAAAGAAATATGAGTCAGAGCAAATAGAATGATTAATGGTTATACAAACATTACATGGTAACCCGCTATTTTCTTAACCATAGTTTTGTCAGGCCCAGCCCAAGAATGAGTCAGTGCAATCAACTCCAGTTCTTTATTTGCTCTCACTGTACAGACAGAATCTTGCCAGACTAAAGCTACTCTAACTGACCTAAGGGGAAATAACCTGGGAGACTCGGTGGGGGGGCTATCTTGAACCTCTTTGTTCTCCCACCATTGCTATCCGGACTGTGAATCCTCTTATCCCCTTGGAATGTGCTCCCTCCTTCCTGAGAACCAGCGGCAGTGCCGAAATCCACCATATCACACCCCTCCTTTCAGGGACACATTCCATAACAGGTTTACTTAATTAGTCCAAGTGACTGAGTTTACACACCATACTGAACTGAAAACTAACTACATTAGCTGGGTTTGACAGCACTCTGACCTTCAAACAAGCCAATTACTTTTTGCCTAAAGTGTATGAACCCAACCTGTGTGGTTGTATATAGTTCAGTGTGTTCTGCAAACCCAGACAGTTGGGTTAATTAAGAATACCATGGTTGTTAATTATCAGCAAATATATCCTGCAAGCACGATCTTTGACTGCAATTCCCTGAACACCAATTTGGGAGTAAGCCTGACTGAATATGTTGGGAGTTACTTCTAAGTACACATGAATCAGCTTCAGGGATAAATATATTGTAGCAAGTTGCCACTTACTCTTTTCCGAAGGTGTGCATGATTATAGATAATACAGAATATGTTGCCTTTCTATTGAATTCCTAGGCTCAAGGAGATGAGCAATAAAATAATGGTAGTAATTAAAATTTTAAAACTCAAATAGGACTACATAACTTTATCCTTGCACCCACTAATTTCCCTACCTTTATATAAACAGATTGTTCGATTTTGATTTATTCAGATCTTTGTGTAATAGTGCAGTACGTAAGAGGAAGAGAGGCAAACTTTTAAATTTAAGTGGTAATTATTCATTGATAACATGCTGAAACGGTCCATTCCATATGTAACAGGAAATAGTTTTACAACTATATTCCTTCTCTAAAAGTTCTTAATGCATACAGCTTTTATAAAGGTGGATTCATGTTTTCAGTATATGTATATTATTTAAAGCTGACATGAGAGTGCATAAACATAAAGATGTAGTTTTATGGTTGTCCTCCAGAACCTAAGGGTGTTGATATATAATTACAGTAGTTCTGTTATTACTCAAATTGTTTTCTGTCAATATCCAAAAATGAAAGAACATTGCCAGACTTGAGCTTCTCCTGAAACAAAAAGAATGAAGATTATGAAAAAGCATTAACAAATGTTTTGTATATATGCAAAAGCTAAAGATTCTGCCTCAGAAGGCTTCCCAGTCAAATACTCAGTGAATCACTGTTTAAAAATAAATTCATAAATTAATTATGTATTATAATGAACATCCACAAGCATTATTAATAGAACATGCTAATAGAGAACAGAGAGATTGACAACAGATATATATTCCTGAAAAATCTGTCAAATATAATGTATCTATTGTTAGCCGCCCAGAGTCTCTAGTCTGAGATGGGTGGCTATATAAATAAAACAAATAAATAAATCTTAACCTCATCTAACCTTAATTTAATATGATTTTTAATTACCATATCCTGCTCCAGCTGCAGAGCAGTACAAATAGGAGATTATCAATACGTATATCATCATCAGTTATCAGTGTTACTGCAACAGGCCTTTTCTATCAAATAATACTGAGAGATGTCTTGGATTTGAAGATAAGGGCATATATCAAAAAGTAAAATTGATGCAAAAAAATGCCTGGATTCTCTAACAGATAAGGAAAAAACTTCATTGAATCACAGTTGATTCCTGGTGACTATTTGAATGTGTCCTCACAAAAAATGTAGTCCTGAAGCAGGACTATTTAAATACATCCTGCTTCAATCATAGATACTAATGCTACTACTATTTAATATTTGCCATTGTCATTTTTGGTTACTTTTTTAAGCTTCCCAAGTAACTTACAGCTCCTGGATTCTCCTCTCTCCTCTCTACATAGAGTAATATATCACTAGAATTACAGAGACTGGTTTTAGTAGGAGTAAGAAATCATATTCCATTTAAATTCTTCCATTCCTGCCTTCAGATTTCCTATGAATATAACTGACCACATATTAGCTTTACCTCTAACATTTCACGTTATTTTAAAATATGATCCAGTGTGAGAACCAGTTTGATCTAGTGGTTAAAGTGCTGAAGTGAGAGTGGGGAAACCTGAATTCTAGGCCTGCCTTAGGCATGGATGCCAACTGGGTGACTTTGAGCTAGTTGCTCCCTTTCAACCCTGGGAGAAGGCAATGGCAAACCATCTCCAAACAAGAAGTCAAGAAATATGTATGAAGTCTATGTAGTCACCCGGAATCAAATCTGACTTGAAAGCAAAAATTTTAAAAATTATCCCAACTATAAATTTTTGCAAGGGACTGTTATTTCCTAAACATTCATTTCCATTACTTTTATCCTACTTTTTATTCCTTAAAAAGAAGTCTATCTGACTAGAAGCTTATATCTTTTAGTAGGGCCTTACACATGTCATATAAGCTTCAAATCCAGGCCAATGAAATACAAATTTACTCTACTGACATCCACATTTTTAAAAGTAAACTTTAAAACATACACTCAAGAACAGATAACATACCTTTAATTCCTCATCGAAGTCCTCCATGGATTCAATCAGTTTTCCAGGCTCATGTTCCCCAAGTGGAAATGGATAATCAGTTCCCAACATCACTTTCTCCTGAAAATAGAAGCAAGTAGGTGGATTACCCTGTTGGCATTTAATGGATGTTCCTTTTTCATTTTAAGGAATTGTTATGAAAACTATGGAATTGGATAGATAGATGGACATGTACTTTTTTAAATTGCATGCAAGTCTAGAGATTTGAAAAGCTAGAAAATTTCAGGAAAAAGATTCCCATTATTTCTGAGATTTCCCCTGCCTTAATTTTTTTCATGAGTTGAAAAAAAATGTTTTTCTAATCTTTTCTTTTTAAATAGTATGCTATCAGGGACTCTGGCTTATGTCTAGAAATATACCAAATCAATAAATAAACAAATATGCTTAGAAATTTTAAAGGGTAAAGAATTCTGCCTCCATAAGGGGAAATCTTTGGTTTTCAGAAATCCATGAACATAATAAAAATAAAGGATCAGAAAGATTAGAAATTGCTAGCAGTGATAGTACTTCAGATTGAGAAAGTAAATGGATTAGACATGTCAAAATGTATATTCTGAGAATTGGTTTCTCCCCACCTTTCCATTTTTCATCTAGTTCTGAAAATTAGTCTATTTCTATCTTTGTCCAGAATAAATGTTCTTGGTTTTACCGCAGCATTTATGATTTCTCTGATTTTCAACATTATGTTTTGCCTGCATGTTTATCTTAAACAAGCAAAAATCAAGAGAGACTATATTCCTTGGAATTCAGTGGTTTGTAATGCCATTTGTAACAGAATAAAAATAGATTAAATTCAGTCAATATAATCATACTTGCCTAAATAAATTATACTTTTAATTTTATACATCAAACATACTTCTACAATCAAATCAAGTCTGTAATATGTTTTGTAAAATAACAAAGTGATTTTATGATTGTAAGCTGCTAAAAATAAGGACTGACTACATATAGTTCATTTTTCCCCAACATTACTGGTTTTTCTCTGGAAAAGTAACAAACATATTGTTTCTCATTGCCTCACAATTAGCAGAAATTTTACATTTTATCAAAGCTAGCTTGTATGTTACCTTAACAATTTATTACTTCTATTATTTACAGGCAATACCCATTGTCAAGTGGCTGAGAGTTACGTTCTTTCATTCGCAATCATTCTCCTGATCAATTCAGCCAAGTTTATCCAGCTACTGCATTGTATTAGTTTATTTGCTGGGGGCTCAGGCAACTTATTTGTCATAAGTAAATATAAATATTTAAGGAACACTGAAAGTTTGTGGAAGCACAAATGGTCATGGTAATGCATGCTTGTCATTTTTGTGAGCTTTTCTGCAAACTTACCTTGAATGGTCTCTTGTAAGAGAGAAACAGCTCTTTCCTTATTATTGGATTCTCCTTATTTATTTATTTGTTTGTTTGTTTATCCTGCCTTTATTATTTTTTTATAAATAACTCAAGGCGGTGAACATACCTAATACTCCTTCCTCCTCCTGTTTTCCCCACAACAACAACCCTGTGAGGTGAGTTGGGCTGAGAGAGAAGGACGGGCCCAAAATCACTCAGCTGACTTTCATACGTTAGGTGGGACTAGAACTCACAGACTCCTGGTTTCTAGCCCAGCAACTTAACCACTAGACCAAACTGGCTCTGATATCTGATATATATTTCTGATATAATTACATTATTTTCTATAGATAAAAATATGTCGTTTATGTATTTTAGTACATTAAAAAAATTCATTTTTATGTACTAAAAGATGTTGTTGTTGATTTGTTCAGTCGCTTCCGACTCCTCGTGACTTCATGGACCAGCCCACGCCAGAGCTTCCTGTTGGTCGTCAACACCCCCAGTGTCATGAGTGCCGTTGAGCTGAAGACATCAGCGCAATGGCACACATGACAATAACAAGGAAACAGGGGAAGGGGCTCAAGATAAGCAGCCATCAACTCACAAAGATGAAAGAACAAGATACAATGGCTAAACGGATCGCGAGGCACACCCAAGCTGTTAGCGCTAGCGCAACGGAGATCGCCCAGCTGACAGCAATCACCGGAGGAATAGGGAAACCGATGATGGGTGATCCCGGAGCGCCAGCGGGGCCTCGCAACCCCTCACCTACCGGCAAGACAGCATGTTGGACAAAGGGGGGGTGACGTAACCTCGAGTGAGGGGGCGCTGACCGGCGCGGGGTATTTAAACCCCGCACCGGCGCGCTCCTGTCACTCTCAGCTTTTTTCTACCACTGTATCTACACTACGAATAAACCAGAGCCTGCTTCAACGGAATCAGTGTCTGTGTGTTACTCGGAGGTAGGCAGCGCATGACATAAAGCTGAGAGTCACAAACTCAGCCTCGCCGAGCCCCACCGGACGACAACGAGCCGCGGGAGGAGTAGACGGCGAGAAGACCAGGAACGATGAGGCCGGCGCGACGCGGACAAGGGGGGCGAGCCGCACGGCAAGAAGCAGAGGAGGACCGATCGAGGCCAGAGGCACCACGGACTCCTGGAGCCATGGACGCCCACCCGGCCCAACCCGAGCCTCAGCTCCAACCCCAAGGGGAGATGGCGACGGAGGCAACCCGGCCACGGGAGGGAGCAACATACCTCCCGAGACCAGTGGAGAACCCCGTGCCCCACATCGCACCCCAGCCACGGGCGTGGAGCAGCAGCCCAACGGCGGTAAGCACGGGGGAGGACGAAGAAGCAACCCAGCCGACGGTGGAGGAAGCGGGCCAACGGTCGGGAGTGCCTGAACCCCACCGGCGACCCACCCCCGCCGACACACCGATGGAACCGACCCCAGCGGCGGCGCAGATCGCGGACGGGGACGCACAAGCTAGACTCGCGGCCATGGAGACCCAACTGAAGGAACTCCGGACCATGCTTCAGTCGTTGATGTCCCCCGCGCCGCCCAACGACGTCCCCGCACAGGTCCACGCCCCGAGCGAGGCGCCGAACTCCCACGGGCCAGAGGACGGTCAACAAACGGCACAGGCGGACGACGCCACAGGCCGGGAAGCGAGAGGAAGGGGCTTACAAAACGCCCGGGCCCCAAAGGACTTCCCCATCTTCTTTGATGGGAACCCCGCGAAACTGTCGTTCTTCATCACGAACGCCAGGGAGTTCATGGGGAGGCACGGACACTCCTATGACTCCGAAGCGGACAAGATCGCAGCCGTGGCAATCAAACTACAAGACCGGGCGGAGGACTGGTACGTCCAACTGTACGAGTCCAGCTCCCCCGCCCTCGCCAACTTCCACGCCTTCATCAACGAGATGAAGAGCTACTTTGAGGACCCACTAGCCAAAGTGAGGGCGAAAAGCGCACTCCAAAGACTTAAACAGGGCGCACGCACTGTCCCGGACTACGCCCTCGAGTTCAAAGCCCTCGCAGGGAAGGTCAACGACTGGTCCGAGACCACCCTGCTGGAAATGTTCAAAAGGGGGCTCAACCGCGACGTACTCCAATGGGCCCTCTACTGCGACGACCCAGAGACTCTACACGGGTGGATCCACCTCGCGGGGAAAGCAGAACACGCGCACCGCACCTTCCTCATGGCAATGACGGAAGACACGACCAACACCTGCCAAAAGGTACCCGCGCCACACGTGGGGACGGCCGGTCCCACATACCCAAGGAAGAAACGCCACAGCCACACAACAGTAGCTTCACCATTTTTTTTTTTTTTACATGCATCACACAAGCAACACATGTGAAAAAAGGGGTAGGGCTTCATTCACACTTCTTGATTTTTTGAACCCCAAGATACCCCTGAATAAAATATTAAATTAGCACTGATATTGACAAAAATAATATTGGTTTGCTTTTGCATCATTTAAGTGAATATTATCTAACTACAAAGTAGGAAGGAAAAAAGAGAATTCGGTAAATCCTCAAAAGAAGATAATTTAACCTTTCATCATATATTTTTATCTAGCCACTTAGTAATGGCTACAGATAGCTTTGGTATCTATGCTTCCATCTACAATAGAAATCTAGTTCATTTATAAAATTATGTTTTGCACCAAAGGGAAGGAATTAGTGAAACTGTGGCAAGATAAGTTATATTGAATGATCAGTAATAAACTGATGCCTGCCTTCATCATAATTCCTGTGTTTCTTCTCATCCTATTCTATCATAGAGAGTTTTCTGGGAATAAATTATGCCATTTTAACATAGACTATACCAAGTAACTTGGAGAAAGATGCTCCCTGGGCATATAAATGTAATCAATATGTGCTAAAATATAAACAAGTGCAGGTTTCTGATGCTTCATCATTTGGAAGTAAAGCTCAGATTAATGAACCTGGAAGTAATAAGTCATTTTGGTTTTTGTACTTGCAACTGGTGATATATAGAGTGAAGAAAGCGCTATAGGACATTTTCCTTTTTGCTGTCACATACTATTTCCAGCAGGCGTCACCACAGGGTTGTAAAAGAAATGCTCTAAACATTTTATGCCAAAATAGAGATGCCTAATTTAGTCTGGTCTGCTTTTTTTGTGGTGGCAGCAGGGTGGGGGGGAGGATATTGTAAAACAAAATAAAAGGAAATATACATTACAAAGGATGGGAAATATTTTGAGCATAGGTACATAGTAGAACAGTTATGATTGATGATGACCATAACATCTCTTTATCCACACTGTGATTCCTCTTCCAATTTTATCATACCAGTTTCTTGAGCAAATAAATCTGTAATATCAAATGTGGATATGACCTGAGATACTTTCTGATGCATAATATTTACTAACTGGGTGAGTTCTGCATGAGGAGGAAAAGGAGGATGCAATAGCCAGAAAAGATATAATTGAATTTTTTTCCCCTGTAAAGTACATGCACCCAAGGAATAACTGAACACCACTGCAAATATCCTGAGTATTTTTGCATTATGGTCATCAATTACTACAAACATATTTCTGTTTGTTCCATAATGTGAGTCATTTAAATAGCAGAAATTCTGATAGAATTCCTTTCGAGGGCAAACATATTTTATCTTACTCTGTGTTGCCGTTTGCGAATGCTTCTGGACTCTATTTTGTCCTAATTTGGGAGAGGGATTGGGGAAATCATCTAAAGATTTGTCTTGAAGTGTCATCAATATGCAACTGATTTTCAGCTCTACCTCCTTCTCCACGCACATGTCCCAGAGAGACTATGAAGCTTCTGAACCAGTCTTCAGAGACTCTATTTGTTGTATAGGAAAGAATACAGAGGGACTTAATGTAGACATAAGTATTGGGGAATATGAGCATTCATAACTGGCCTTAGATTAGAGTTACCATATCTGGGCTGCAAAAAGCTGGATGACCACTAGATGGTAGCAAAACGTTATCTCTTCACTACCATCTAATGGTGGTCTGGCTTTTTGCAGCCCACATCTGATTAACTATACTTTAAATCAGTGTTTCTCAATCTTGGCCACTTGAAGCTATGTGGACTTCAACTCCCAGAATTCCCTGGCCAGCATGCTCTGGATGACCACCATGCACTGGCTGGGGAATTCTGGGAGTTGAAGTCCACACAGCTTCAAGTGGCCAAGGCTGAGAAATACTGATTTAAATAGATGTAGATAATGGTAGATAAGGAGTTAAGGACTTTTTCTGTGTCTCTTCTTTTTCTGTCAGTCTGCCTGATTTTTGTCTAAAGGATTGCTAATCTCAGGTCACTTCCTTCTGCCTTTGTTCCCAGTCACATACACACAGAGTACTGGCTCTCTGACTCTTTTCCTGGTATGATGTAGTCAGATTCCTGTTTTAAGGAATGCTGACATGCACAGACAATGCTTCAATCTCCGGCAAAAAATGGAAGCCCTATACCTCTGCCAGACTGTCAGTCTATCACAGACCCCACTACTGCTATGTATTTTAAGAAAATTTTTATGCTATTGCTATTTGGAATAATGTCTAATTTGGCCTTCAGTCTCAAAGGCTTTACTGTGGAATAATGTTTACGGTCTAGGAATGTTATCTTGCAAAAGAGGCTCTCACTTACCTTTCCTATTATGTTTATCAGCAACCTCAGTGCATGTGCATCATGGACAAGTGAATCTGTGTAGAATGAACCAAGGTATTTCTTTGGATCAATGTTGTTATGGATTGCACACAAGTCAGGTCTCACACTGAATCCATGGGAGATACGTCCTACTGTGTAAGGAAAGGAACCACCTAAAAATAAAATTATATTGTAATTTATATATTTTACGCATTTGTTTATATTCTACATTTCCTGCAGGGGTACAAGGTGGCATATATTACTCTTTCCTCCATGTTTACCCCTTCAACAACAACAGTATGTGGTTAGTCGAGTTTAGAGATAGGACTGTGGTGGATTCTGGCGCTGCCGGTAGTCCTCAGGAAGAGGGGGATGCATTCCAGAGAGAGAGCCAGTTTGGTCTAGTGGTTAAGGTGCTGGGCTAGAAACCAGGAGACTGAGAGTTCTAGTCCCACCTTAGGCATGAAAGCCAGTTGGGTGAGCTCAGGCCAGTCCCTCTCTCTCAGCCCAACCCACCTCACAGGGTTGCTGTTGTGGGGAAGATAGGAGGAGGAAGGGATATTAAGTATGTTTGCCGCCTTGAGTTATTTATAAAAATAATAAAGGCGGGATAGAAAAGAAATAAAATAAAATAAAAATAAATAAGAGGATTCATAGTCTGGAAAGTGTTTGTGGGAAAGCTAAGAGGTTCAGGGTCGCCCCATCCTAGAGTCTCCCAGGGTATTTGTGTTTAGGTTAGTTAGAGTAGCTTTAATCTGGCGCGATTCTGTCTATAGGGTGAGAACAATAAAGAACTAGAGTTTGGTGATACCAGCACAGTGTGGTTCTTGGCCTGGTTCCTGACAAGGACTGACCCATCAACTGAGTTTTCATGGCTGAGAGATTCTCCACTTCTAGACCAACAATATAATCACAATACTACCTGAGCTCTGATACTTACCTCCATGGGCAAAACAAACTCTCAGCTTGGGGAAGCGCTCAAAAGTTCCTCCCATAATCATGGAGCAAATAGCAATGGTTGTTTCAGTGGGCATGCCTAATAGTAAGAAAAAATTTCATATTCAGGAATAATTATTGGTGCTAATATGATGGTATTGTACCATATAGTTCTTACTGCTTTCTTGGACAGATCTTCATCCAAGGAAGAGGAAGACGACCAGGGGCAGACAGACAAACACTGGGCAATCTCAGTTCTGGGGACTCAGGCCCTAGCACCAGAATTACAGCAGAAACAAGCTGCACCGCTGCTGACATGGCACCAATGGATTCCACAATGACCCAGGAGAACCACTGGGTCATTACTTGGAGTCCCAAAGGGCAGAGAGTGCTAGCTGACTTGGAAGAGCACTGTGGGATATTCCAAGCTGCAGTAAGAGAGGTGCTTAGTCCCATGTAGCTTTAAATAAAAATGTTACAAAAAGTATATTGGCTGTAATGAAGAGAGCATGTTTCTTTGTTCGTCTGATCTGCTGAAATTAATATTTGATTATCACTAATATGTTTGGCTATCCATTCTATTAGAGAAAATGACGTAGGTGCCATAGAAGGACCTTGTTGTATGTTTACTCATTGCTGCATTTTACTGCTAAGGAAGAGAGACTCATATGTCTATTTTTTTTCCATGCCACAACTTGACCAGCACTTGGAAAGTGTTAATAGTCCTCATACATTTGTTTTGTGTTCCTAAGTAGAATCCGTCTTGTTACGGAGGGGGGTATGTGTGTCTGCGTGAGTGGTTGTGTATCTGTGTCTGTGTCTATGTGTGAATATCTACTATTTGCTGCTACTGGAAAGCATAATTATTTATATATAACTTCTTTTCAGTGCTTTCAAATACTGTATTAGGAAATTTGGAACAATTAGAAATCAGCTTCTGAAATAAAAATTAACTCCAATTTCTCTAAAATTTTATTTTAGATTTGATAGTGGGTGAGGTGGCTGGCCTGGCTTCTTTACCAGAACTTGGGTGGGCTGGGAGAGGGAGTTCCCTTCTCAGAGAGGTGTCCACCTGGCTTTCAGGTTTGGCACCAGCTGCAACTCCAAGGGAGGGGAGGTGAAGTGGCAGTTAACTGTGAGTTGTGATGGGCTTCCAGGGTTGGGTTTGAGGGGACAGGTGGAATTGTTGCTGTCATGCTGCCTTCCCTGATACGCAGCATCTTCCCTGCCTGAGTTGCTGGATTCTGTCACTGGGTTGATGACTGAGACCCCATACCGTGAAGTCCAGGGTGGTTCGGGAGTTCACGGCCTCCATGGCAACCATGGACCTTCCCTTTTTAAGGAAGGTGATGTCATGCGGGGCTCAGATTCAGAGTCAGAAGAGGAAGAAGGGCAGCCAGATCCTGAAGTGGCCTTGGAGGACAAGCAGTCAGCTCTGGGGTCACCACAACAGCTGCCTGAGCAGGCAGAGGAGGCAGGGCCAGCCAGTGATCAGCGGGGACAGCTGCTACTGCTGCTGCTCAGGGAAGATGAGGACTCGGAATTGCCACCCGCTCCCAATGCGAGAGCCCGGAGAGCAAAACAGAGGAAGTCAGCGAGGTTACTCACACGGAAGCAGTCTCACCCTCCTAAACGAGCCCTACCAGGGCTGCTCCTATTTAAGGAGAGCTACAAGCCCAAGACGGCTGTTGAAAATGACCATTTGTTAACTCCAATTCACTGTGCCTTGCCTTGGACTCTGAACCTGGACCGGCTGACAACCTCCCCAGAGCTTTGGGCTCCTGGACTACCTGTCCATTCTTGTGCCTGCTCCCTGGATTTTGAACTCTTTCCGGAGGCAAGTTGCTGACCTTGCGAGAACTTGGTTGCCCTTACATGCGTTTGCACATTGCTTTTGTTGCTGCTTGTTATAAGTAAAAGTTTGCAACTGCCTCTTGTGTATTTGCATGTGCCTGGCCCAAGACAGGACAGGTGGTAGAGAATGTGGTCAGGCATCTACTTCAGAGGAGCCTGGAGAAAGTGGATTATCTGGACCCATTTCACTTGGATTTCAGGCTGGGGTTTAGTAAGGAGATGGCATTGGTCATGCTTGTTGATGACCTGTGGTAGAGCTGGGAGCGGGTGATCCATCTATCCTTATGCTCTTTGGTCTCTCAACAGCTTTCAATATTGTCAACCACGATATCCTAGTTCATGGTGTTTTTCCTCCTTTCTCTGTGGCTAGTTTCAATTGGTGTTGACAGGTGGAGAGAGATCTTGCCCACAGCTCCTCACATGTGGGATGCCACAGGGCTCAATGCTCTCTTCCTTTCTGCCTAACATCTACATGAAACTGCTGGGTGAGGTTATCCACTCGTTTGGGGTCAGGTATCCTCAATATATGGGTGATATCCAGTTGTATGTGTAATTCCCTGGCCTGCTAAGCAATGTGTTTGAAGTCCTGATTCAGTGCCTGGAGGCTGTGTGGGTTTGGAGGGGAGGAACAGACTCAGGCTCAATCCTTTCAAGACCAAGTGGCCGTGTCTATTCGGCCTGCTGGATCCAGAGATATTTTATTGATGACTTTCAATAGGGTTGCACTTCCCCACTCAGGACTTGTGTACAATCTAGATGTCCCCTTGGACTCTAAGCTCCACCTCAAAGAGCAGGTGGAAGCTGTGGCCAAGAGCCTTTGCACAGGTTACCTAGTGTATCAATTGTGCCCTTTCCTAGATCAAGCGGCCTTCAGACACTCGTGCCCTAGTCCCCTCACGACTGGATTACTATAATGCACTCTACTTGGGGCTGTCCTGGAAGATTATTCATAAGCTACAGCTGGTCCAGAATATGGTGGCATGGGCACTAATTATGTGTGTGACACTCTGCTGCTTTGTGAGCTGCCCTGGTTACCAGTTGGCTTCTGGGTGCAATTTAAGGTGATGGTTATCACCTATAAAGCCCTTCAAGGCATGGGCTTGGCTACCTGAAGGACTGCCTATCTCTAGTCATCCTCTGCCCATTTCTAGTCATCTCTGCCAATCCAGTTCAGTCCAGCAATTTGGGTGCACTCTGGGTCCCATCAATTAAGCAATGTCATCTTGCAGGACCCAAGAAGCATGCCTACTCTGCTGCAATTCTTGACCCCTGGAATGATATCCCAGAGTCATGTGACTCCACCCTTATGGCGTTCAGGAAACTTGAACCTTGGGGACAAGGTGATGTTCTTTTGCTTGTTTGTTTTGTGTTGTTTTGATCAGGTGTTGATCACTTTGCTTTTACGGTCTTTATGTATATATATTGATTCTTAGCTGTATGCTGGCCAGATTCTTATGGGAGTCAGACAGCCTGTAAAATAAATAAATATATAAAATTCACTTTTTTTTTGTCCTATACAGCAAATAGAAATAACAAGCTCCTCTTCATAAATTTAATTACTGTTCCCACTTTGATGAGACTGTTAGAAAATCTTCTTGTATATTTCCAATTGTTCCATCTGCATAAGTGATAAAAAAGTCTCTTGATTGTGCCAGATTTAAAAAAAATCAAATCACTAAAGAAAGCATCACTACCAGTGACTGCCGTAGAGCAGCATTTCTCAACCTTGACAACTTTAAGATGTGTGAACTTCAACTCCCAGAATTCCCCAGCCAGTTGAAGTCCACACATCTTAAAGTTGCCTAGGTTGAGAAACACTGTTGTAGAGAATGCCAATCTTGCACAGTATCTACTGACCTACAAGCCAGGGAAGCCAGTATTTCGACATCCTTCCATCTGTTTGCATGTCCCAGGGATGCACAAAGAGACAGCAGTTTAACTGTTCAGCAGCCTTAAATCACCAAGAGAGAATTTAAAAGATTATTAAATAGAGGACAACAGAGATGGTATTTCAGGCAATTAAGCTAAAGTTTTTGAAGATAAAAAAACTTTACTGTTTTCATAGCGTGAGTAATCCACATAAGAATGACGATTATGTATTGTTAGAAAGTGCTTATTTGTGTCTAGCATCCTTGGTTGTTTGTTCAGATGTGACGAGATAAAGGTGTGTTGTTAATAATACAAACAAATCAAACACAAAGTTCAATAGCCTATTTTCTTACTTATGAATAAACAACTTCCTCTTGAATGTATTTCTGAATACTTTTTATTTGTAATGCACTATTGGGTTTGTTATTTACCTATTATTATTCATCCTGATTTAAAATTTCCAGATGACAATATTTGTTCCACATATATTTCATGTCTAATTTTTATTGGCCATTTTGCTGGCATGATTGTTATTTAAACTAGAGATAAATTGTTATTTTTCTGTCCTTTTTCATTCTGATGTGGGAGAGGCAGAGAAAAAAGCTTGCCTCTTTGGAACTGGAAATAGCTGCAAAGAAATACTGAGGTTTATGCAATGTTCTTTCTTGTATTTCTTTAAATAGAGAATAAGTACTAAGTCATAATGGGAATTGGAGCAGATAGGGCAAGAGGAAGAGAAAAGTTACTGTAATACTTTGTATCAATTCCCTGAACACCAAGGCAGATTCTTCTGGTTGCGGCCAGATATTCACATAGCTTTACTGAGTTTTTAACATGTATTTATTTATTAATTTCAGTCCTGCCTGTAATGTCCAAAGGACAAATAATTGGAAGTACAGTTTACATTTGAATGTGCTTCGGTCTTTGCTTAATGAGTAGATTTTTTTTTTAATCCATTCAATTGTGTCTGATCCTTGAAGACTGCCTGGACAAGTCCCTGCAGTTTTCTTGGCAGTCTTTGCAGAAGTGGTTTTCCCTTGCCTCCTTCCTGAGAGAGAGTGACCAGCCCAAAGTCACCCAGCTGGCTTTGTGCCTTAGGTGGGACTAGAACTCATGGTCTCCTGCTTTCCAGCATGATACCTTAACCACTGCACCAAACTGGCTCTCAATGAGTAGACAGGAATATATTTAACTAACATACTGAAGTGAGAACTTAGTACATCTCCTCAGTTCTGTCTCTGCCTGGACTGTGTATATTATTCAGATAATATTGTTGACCTGCTGATTAACCTTACATGAACAATAGAAATATTTTCTATTTCTCTATTTAGTTCTCCAGGGAGAGCTGAAGTTTGCTAGAAAAAAGCAAACAAATCAATTCTAATGAGAATATAAACTATAGAAGGGTTACTTACAGTGGATTTACCTTCTTAAGGATCAGATTTTAAAATATGCATAGAGTTGAAATACTTGCATGTTTGAACTTTACTCTCATTACCCTCAAATATCTCTGTGTTTGGTGCCTCCTGCTTGACTCAGTGCTTGTAATGGTTGCCTATTCTGACATACTCAGCCTCACAATCAAAACGGCTGAAGAATTGAGCCCATCTAATTTGCTTTGGGTTGAGCTTACGAGGTGCACTGAGTGCTTCGAGGTTTTTGTGGTCAGTCCAAACCTCAAAAGGGTGGGTAGCCCCCTCCAGCAAATGGCGCCAAGTGTCTAAAGCGGCTTTAACAGCAAAAGCCTCTTTCTCCCAAACGTGCCACCGCCTTTCCGTCTCAGAGAATTTACGGGAGAGATAAGCACAAGGCTTCAAACATCCCGACTCATCTGCTTGTAGCAGGAGTGCTCCAATGGAAAAATCCGAGGCATCCACTTGCACCACAAATGGTTTGCTAGGATCTGGATGTTGTAGAATGGGTTCTGCTGTGAATAGTTTTTTAAGCTTGTCAAAAGCCACCTGGCATGCAGGCATCCATTTCAGCAGCGCCCCCGGATTCTTTGTCCTCCGTGTGTCCCCCTGCCCTTTAGTTTTTAGCAACTCAGTGAGGGGCAATGCTATCTCCGTGAACCCCTGGATGAACTGGCGATAATAGTTGGCGAAACCGAGGAAACTTTGGAGCTGCCTACGCGTGCGTGGTGGCTCCCATGCCAGAATGGCTTCAATCTTAGCTGGATCCATTTCAATACCCTTGTCTGAAATTCTATAGCCCAAATAGTCAATTTGAGATTTATGGAAAGCACATTTAGACAATTTAGCATACAGTTCAGCCTTTCTCAGCTTGCTGAGCACTTGTCTGACCAGCTCTATATGTTCCTCAGTTGTTTCAGGATAGATCAATACATCGTCCAAATACACCAAGACCCCTTTAAATAAATGGTCATGCAAGACCTCATTAATCAATTGCATAAAAACCCCAGGTGCTCCCGCCAACCCAAAAGGTAACACTTTATATTGGAAAGAGCCCAAAGGACAATTGAAAGCAGTTTTCCATTCATCCCCCTCCCTTATGCGAATACGGAAATATGCCTCCCTCAGATCCAACTTAGAAAATATTTTCCCCTTCGCCAGATGTGATAACATGTCCTTGATTAACGGGACGGGATATTTATTCAATATTGATACTGCATTCAATCCACGGAAATCCGTACATAACCTCAAAGTCCTATCTTTCTTTGGTCTGAATAGAACAGGAGCACCTACTGGGGAACTGGCTGGTTCGATAAAACCCCTGGCCAGATTTTTATCGATAAACTCTCTTAGCGTTGCCAGTTCCTTCTGGGTCATAGCATAAATTTTTGGCTTAGGCAACTTTGCATTAGGGATAAAGTCTATGGCACAGTCAGTTTTGCGGTGCGGTGGTAGCTGATCCGCCTCCTTTTCGCCAAACACATCTGCAAAGTCTTGGTATTGCTCCGGCAGTCCGTCTTGCGGACCAGTAAGGAGATGCGGAGTGTTGCTGCCGCCCTCCCCACCTCGCCGTTGTCCAATTCATCCCCCTCAGGGGCTTTGTAGAATCCATCTGCAAAAGTCACAGTCCTGTGCACCCAATTTATGTGTGGGTTTTGCTGAACAAACCAAGGCATCCCCAAAATGACAAATGGACCCCCCACAGGCGCTACCACAAAAGGCAGTTTCTCCCAGTGGCTACCCATTTGCAATGCCACCATCCCTGTGGAGTGAGTCACCGGTTTCCCCCCCGCCGTAGATCCATCTAATTGGGTGAAGATCATGGGTTGTTTCAAAGGGAACGTGGGTAACTCTAATGCAGCTACCACGTCAGGGTGCATTAAACACCGTGAGCACCCCGAATCCACCATAGCCCACAATTCCACAGTCCGTGTCCGTGACCCCAATTTCACCTTCACGGTCAGGGTAGGGAAGTTTCCACTCACCGAAGCGTGGTCGCGCCCCTCCTCTACCACCTGCCCAGCGGCACCTCTTAGGGCAGGTGGCTGGCGTTTCCCGCCAGCTGAGACGGCTCAAGCTCCCCCTCATCCCCATAGAAAGGAACGTTCTCAGCCTCGGTTTCAGCCATCGCTGCCTTCATCTTCCTGGGCACGGAGGGGGATTTCCCTGACGGCTTTGCCGGATGCTCCTCGGTCTTCCTCTGTGGGCACGCCGCTGCTCAGTGCCCCTCCTTCCCACATCGCAGGCATTGCCCTTTCGCAAAACGGCTCTCCCTCTCCTCCTGCCAGGCCGTACGTCCCGCTCTGCCAGTGGTGGCTGGTGGCTTAGCCGTCCTCGTCATGGCCATTTGCTTGGGACCCCTCTTGGTTTGTGCGAACCTAGCCTGGGCTTGCTCGACATTCGCCGCTAGTTGAATCCAGTCATATAGGGTGAGCGGATCTGCCCTTCCTAACGCCCATCTCAGTAAGTCTGGTCTCATTCCATCTTTGAACATTTCTATTAGAGTGGTTGGCGACCAATCATCCACCTTGGCCGCTAGGGCTTGGAATTCTAGGGCATAATCTGCTACGGACTTTGATCCTTGGATCAGTTCCCTCAGAGCCACTTTAGCTTTTTCTTTTGCTAACAGGTCAGCAAAATGCATTTTTAGCACCCACAGAAAGTCTCTGAAATCATCCAACTCCAGGGCGTCCATTTCGGTTAATTGGACAAACCAGTCAGCTGCCCTCCCCTCCAGTTGGGTAGCTACAGCGTTTATCTTTGCCCTTTCCGAAGGAAACAGCCTCCCAAACTCCTCCATATAGCTTTTCGCATTAGTCAGGAAGAATGACAGTTTTGTGGGATCCCCATCAAATTTGACATTGAAATCCCTATACCTGGCTCTTTGTGGGCTGCTCTTCCTCTCTTTCCCCCCGGCCCTCCTCCTGGGCTCTGGAGACCTCTTCTCCCGAGGGGGAGGGACTCGCAACTCTGACTTTGGGACTTTTCTTCCGATCCCTGCTTCATCCCCTCCCTGCATCCTCAGCCCGCCGCAGGGGCGATGGGGACACCCGCCGGGGACTGTGTGGTGGCGATCCCCCCCAGTACCTCCTCCGGTCTTTCCTCCTCACACTCGGAGGGGGGAGGGAGAAACAGATGGAGACGACCGTCTGTAGCGATATTCCCTTCTTCCTCTATCCTGGCTGCCCCTCGCAAATGACATCCTTGCCATCATGTCTTCTAGAGACTTTACCCAGGCTTCCAATCTCTGTGATTTCTCACTGCCCTCGGAGACGTCCGACCCACTCCTCACCCTTATGTCCACATCTGGGGACAGCGGATACCTTGGCTTCCCAGGTGCCTGGGGTGTTCCGGACCGGGCTCCCTCATCCTTTCTGACCACCTTGGACTTTACCACTTTCGCAGTAGCTGAGCTGGCGTCCGAGGACTCCGACAGCTCCTTCGACTCCGGTGTGAGGGTCCTTTCCCTTCTTTGCCTCATGGAATCCATTTCCCCCACGCTGGAATCCTCACTCTCTCCCGAGCGGGCAGTAGGTTCAGTCATCACTAACTTTATTTCCTCACAGTAACACTGGAAGGAGGTTAGTGGTAAGAGTTTTAAATTCTCAGCTTTATGTAATGGTTGCCTATTCTGACATACTCAGCCTCACAAGTGGGTTCTTAATGAAAACTGATTTATTGAAAGAATAGTGTGCAAATACAAAGAAAGCTGAGAATGAGCAAAAGCGCGCCAAATACAAACTAAAAACCCTCGCTTCAAACCTGGTTCCGCCCTCGCTCGCGCTTAGCAACCACCCCCTCCCAGGTGCTAGCAACCATTGCCCACATCAGCCTGAGAAAGTAACCTTGAACACATTCCGTAACCCAAACATACATTCCACAGTTACAGTAAGGAGATTACAGCCTGGCACGGCTGGAAATCTCCACTCAGCAAACACGGATCAGGAAAGTGACATGCGAAACGTTACGATGTATTCAGAACATTGGAACGATGAACATGACAGTGCTATAGACGCTGTAATGATAGAAACCATTACACTGGGAAACACATATATTACAGGATTGTTCTAAATGGAGGCAGCCTGGCCATTCAAAGCCAGATCAGCTAAATATCTCTACATGGACAAATGCATATAAGATGCATGGATTGCTTATATCATGGCTGGGGAATCTAGTCACCAAGTTGTGGAGAGGCACCATGTTAATCACTCCTGGCCTAGCTGGAACCAGCAATCACACTGGAAAGTTATTATCATATCACTGGCGATCGTGCAATAATGTAAAATGTATGCTATTCTCTGCACAATTAGTAGCAGGCCGTTCTTTCAGTTTTGAATCACACATCACACATAATTATTAGCCCTGAACATCTTTAGCCTGAAGACAAATCATACATTGTACCTAAATTGGACTGAAAGTGATGGCACTAAGATGAATACTTATTTCTTACTACAGCATTTATATATTTCAGTACTCCATGCAACTCCAAGTGGTTCACAATAATAAAATACGCAATAAAATAATAAATACCATTAAAAAGCTATCCATTATATTCTTGACTTCCAGGGATGGAATGGCGAATTGAAGACGACTCCACTGAGAGTGGAGCTGACAACTGCGGTGGAATGAAGAGCCAGTGAGTGGACTGGCTCCTTGGGATTCCTCTCCAGACAGGAGAGGACTTGAGATCATCCACAAGTGCTCCAGACAGTTGCTCCTTGTGAGGAGACCACAGGCCAAGGGTCTCTGGCAGGTTTAGAGCTCTGGGAGATGAGGAAATGCCATCTTCACCCAAACTGCGGTCAGCGCCTTTATGGACACTGGATTTGCATACTTCCTTTTCTATCACTTTTGGAAATTGCTTGTTAATTGCTTTTCAGCTATTAGGAATCTTTAGAATGACAAGCTTGACAGTACTGGGTGTAGCTGTTTTTAGTGAAGCCATCTTCAGTTCACCATTTCTTCCCCAGGAGTCCAGTTCTTCTGGTTTCCTATCAATGAGGCTAAGATTTCAAGCCAATTCCTGATGTTCTCCTTGAAGATGGTGAGTATAAGTTCAAAGTCACACCACAGAAACTGACTTTAGACTTTAAACTTCTTCTAACTTGCTGAGGAGCAATTTGTGATATGTTCCACAGTCACCCCTTACTACATCATTGCTGTTATAACTGAACTCCTACCTCCTCATACCAATAATATAGTCAATTTGATTTGTGTGGCTGTGGCTGTTGGTGTCCACGTATATAATGTCATTTTGGATGTTTGAATACCAAATGCAGAAATTGAAATCAACACTATTCCTTCTTCATTTTTAATGTCCTGAGTAGTAAACAATATGATCTTTTGACTGAAAATGTCCAATTCTAGTCCAGTTCAATTTGCTGATGTCTAAGATGTCAGTGTGTATTCGACTGATTTTATTTTTCACTGTGTTGAGCTTTATCATGTTCATACTTCTTAAGTGCCATGTTCCACTATAATTCTGTCTTTGCAGCTTCAAATTTTCTTTTCCTGCATGGCAACATCAGCAACCAGATGTCCAAAGCCTTTAATTTAGCCACATCATAAACATCATTAGTACTCTAAAAGACCCTCAGCTCTTCTTCAGTAGCATGTTGAGTGCCATCTGACCTGAGGGGCATATCATCTGGCATTATATCATCAATCATTTTATATTATCTATCCATGTGGTTTTCTTGGTAAAATACAGGAGTGACCATTATCTTCTCCTGTGCAGTATGAAGTGATGCCCGTGCCCCTGTCACTAAAGTGATCATCTGCCTCCATAGCTTCCTGTATCACTCCTACCCAGTATAGGTGCTTGCTTGCTGTAGCTAGGCAACTGGGATGACTTTCACACCTTGGGTTACCATGCTGGGTGTATATACTCTTAGCGTACACTCCTGGCATTCTTCACTATACTTCCCAGGAATACCCACCACCACTATGAGCCAGCATAACAGGACTTTAGGGTGTGGGGAGGTAGAACATGTTTACTTACAGCATAAATTGGAATGAGTTCTGGGGCATTCAATTCCCAGTTGTTGATATGGGATCCAATCTGCACACCAGGAAATCCAAGCTCCTTCACACAGCGGTGCAGTTCCTTCACAGCCAGATCTGGAGCTTGCATGGGGAGAGTGCCAAGTCCAACAAATCTTTTTGGGTGCTTCTTTACTGTAGCAGCTAAGTCATTGTTTAAGAATTGACATAAGTCTAGAGTATCCTGTGGTTTAGCCTGGAAAGAATAATTAGAGGACTAATTAATTACAGTGTCATTTCCATATTGGACAGGAACATAAAGATTGGTTGAATTAAAAACCTTAAGCAGAAACAGTTTTAGAAAACAATACCTAATTAGAACAGAAGACCTAAGTATCTTTAGTTGATGAAACAACCAGTATATTCAGGGGTGTGCTTTCTGAAATGTTCCTTTAAACCAGGTGTGTCCAACTGGCAGCCCAAGGGCCGCATGCAGCCCTGAATGACTAGTAATGCGGTCCCCCAAAATCATAAACTTTTAACATTATTTTGTGATTTTTTCCAAACTGCTGGTGCCTATTGTTGGAATTGCTGCTGCTGCGGCAGCTGCTTGGCCCAAAAGTGGGAGGAAAAAAGAAAAGGAGGGGGAAAAGAGGGAAGGAAAAAGGGGCGGAAAGCAAAAACAAGAGGCAGAGAGAACGGAGTGCAGAGGAAGCTGCTTCCCGGAGGGAGCAGGGGAAGGAAAGAAAGGCCGGCAGTGGGTGGCTGAGCCTCCTCCCCCTGGTGGGGAGCTGCTGCTGCTGCTGCTGCTCCTCCTCTGTGTACAAGGCGCCGAGCGAGTGGAGGAGGGAAGAGGAACGTGGGCACGCAGGTGGGGGGCTGACCCAGGTGCAGGGCAGGCGGAGCGTGCACCCTCCCTCCTTCCGTTCCTGGCTGCTGGGAGGGAGCGTGCGTGGCTGCGACAGCCCCTCAAGCCCACGCCCACTGCACTGCACTGCCTCACCCCACATGCCCATCCTCAGAGAGAGGCGGCCTTCACCTGCTATGTGGCTTGCAGGGTGCACAGGGGGCTGCATCTGGATGGTGGGAGCTGCAGTCCCATACATCGGGAGGCAGGGGCTCAAGTGTTTTTTGGGGACGCTGCTGAGTTTGGCAGGGGAGGGGGGCAAGAGAAGGTGGGGGATCTGGGGGTGGATTAAAAGGCATGGTCCAGCTTATATTTCAAAACTGAAAGGCAAAAGGCAAAACTCTGGCCACATAATGAGAAGACAGGACACCCTGGAGAAGAAGATGATGCTAGGGAAAGTGGAGGGCAAAAGGAAGAGGGGCCAACCAAGGGCAAGGTGGATGGATGATATTCTAGAGGTGACAGACTCGTCCCTGGGTGAGCGGGGAGTGGAAGCTCTGGCGTGGGCTGGTCCATGAAATCACGAAGAGTTGGAAACGACTAGATGAATAAACAACAAACCCAAACCCGGCTTATGTATTTTATGTGTGGCCCAAGACAATTCCTCTTCATTCCATGTGGCCCAGGGAAGCCAAAAGATTGGACACCCATGCTTTAAACCTTATTCAGAGCACTAAGGCAGCCACATTGTTCAAAACCTCAGCACATATGCATCAATGTCTTTTTCTGATCTTCTGATGATGCATGGGCATGCTCAGAAGATAATCAACTTAGTGTAGAACTGGCTCAACAAGCCGATCAGTGGCCAGGGGCCAATTTGTGACCTTTCCTTGGATGCTTCATGTACAGTACATATTCTAAACTCTCTTGCTAGAATAAATCAGAATCTTATTTGTGGCTAGCAGACCTTGACTGATTTTAAAAAGTTAAGCAGGATCAGATCTGGTTAGTATTTGATAGGGAAATCCCATGGCTATGGACTAGACTGGGAAGCTGAAACAACATTTCAAGATGTAACGGCAAGTTAGTTTTGTTTTATTGTGAAGAATCCTACATGGACATGTTCCTGAAGTCATCAGGAGTCAAGCACAAAAGAGACACTATCTTTACCTTAGTGGAAAGTGAAAAGTTTCAGAAGCCTCAGCATCTGGAAATCCCATATTCTCCTAGGAGTTCCTTTGAGTTAGTACATGTCTCCAGCTTAAGGTCTTGTTATCTCTGTCTCTGCTAAGCTAAATGTCTTTGTGACACATTATAGGTGATACGAGACTCGGTTTGGTCAAGTGGTTAAGGCAATGGGCTAGAAACTGGGAGACAGTGAGTTCTAGTCCTGCCTTAGGCTTGAAAGCCAGCTGTGTGACTTTGGGACAGCCACTCTCTCTCAGGCCTAGGAAGGATGCAATACAGTTAACTACTATCCATTGTGGAATGGTATGTAGATAGTGACCTTATTTTGGGTAGACATGACACTGTGAAGTGTCCCTATTAGGAAAAGTCATTTCCAGATACTGACATTTTTCTGTTGAAATTTTTAACTTATTGCTGGGCTTTAGGAACAGGCATGGATGCTTTAGAAGTCAAGAGGAACTGCTTACTGCAGCTGATGTTAACTGTACACTGTTGGCATGGTAACCTCCATCAGTAGCAACGTTTCTTAGTGAAGAGTTCCCTGAGAAATTGACAGATGCAGTGCTCTGAGATTCAAAAGATGTGCTCATTGGTTGAGAAAGCAATTACTATATCTCTTTTGTTTCATATACTTTCTCCCATGACATTTCCCTCCCACAGACCCACCCCCTGGCCAAACACATAGCATATCTGGATCCCAACCAAAATATCATTTTTTTTCTACATTGCTTAGCCAACCTCTGAGTGACCTAAGGTCAAAGGTATCTGCAGCGGGTGGAAGAGGGGACAAAGACAAAGCCTTTGATCCTGTAGGGACCTCTGCCTAGGGCCCTGATTCGTTCTGTATTAATTATTTCAAATGTGGCACATAAATCTCAGGATAACATGCCTGAACACTTCCCTCTTCGGTAGCTTCAAAATAAGATTGTTGATAACTATGCTTTTGAATGGCTAAAACATGGGAAACAAAATATGGATGCACTGCTTACTCAGCTCACTTGGAAGAGATATTTGTAACACAAAGTCCTGTTGGAGGAACAAAATCTATTTAAGTTACTGCACTGTGGAAGAGCAGAATTTACCCAAGGGGTTAAAGTCCTAGATATAATTCTGCACTAATTTTAGTTCCCCAGGCACTAATATTTGAACACAGCACTACCTCTTTAGGATTGAAGCTACAGTAATTAAAAAGTAAATATATGCAGAATTTGGGGCATGACATTTAAGTGTATTTTGGGAAGCTGTATTATGTTGGAATACTACGTTATCAGTTTTAATAGTCAGCTGGATTGAAATGTGGGAAGATTTTAACTCATTTCATTTGTCCTTAATGTTAAAAAAGGAAGAAGAAAATATCCCTATTTCTGTGAAATCAAAATTGCATGCTTGAACAAATTTCACCACAATGTTTCTACTGCCTGGGGAGGGGGGATTTTACCTAAAGCTTTAACCAACAGCATCCTCTTGTGCAAACTGTACTGTTATCTCCTCTTTGTGATTTCATACTCATGCAGTTTTCTTCAGAACAATAAAGAACATGTTTGCCATTGCTTTCTCCTGGAACCAAGTCTCTGGCAATATCAACGTTGTATTTTTGGATGAGGTATTTTTACCTATTTGGAATACATAATAGCGATGACCCAATTCCAAGATTTCTTGAATCAAACTGATTATCTGGAACCATCTCAGTTTAGCTTCAAGACTGGTTTTGAATGAGAAGTGGCTCCTTATAAACAATACTTGCCAAGAAATAGACTATGTCCCTTGCTACTGGGAACTACTCAAAGCTCTTAATACTAACCTTGGTATACTTCTGAATAGTTGTGTGCAAACCATCAGAACATTATGAATCACTTACTATTCCAAAACTTTTATTTGCAGAAAACTAATGGACTAAAGCATGGTCTGGAAAAAAGAGAATGTTCTGGTATTGCCTAGAACATTCTGTCCCTGGAATGATGAGTTTTGCACATTCCTAATTCTGATCCATCTTTGAGATGGGTCTGAAGAGGTAAGTCCAGTTCACCCTTGCCAGAAAGTTTCAAAATGTGGTGGTAGGCGACTCAAATTTGACCTTTTAGCCTTCAGACTGTGCTATAAGACTTGATTTTGCCTCCTATTTTTCTAAAAAAAATCCATTCTTAAGTTATGAAAGGCAAGATTGACGTTTGACATTCACAACTCCCAGCCCTTTATGCCAGATAAGCTTAGACATATCTAATATACATTTTCTCTTAGATATGGGCTTCTACATGTAAGCAGGGAAAGGTGGCTTTGTTCTTTTGGGAGACTGCAGGCAGAACCTCAGGAGAAAAGGAGGAAGAAGTGCCAATGTGGGAGAAAGAGAGGGAGCTCCCAGCTTCTGACTAAAAAAGAATTTCCAGTCAATAATTGAAACAAAAAGGGAGTCTGAATCATAATTTAAGAGTATGGCATTCTTCTATCAGTTTGAACTAAACCTTCGGGGAACCTGTGGTATTAATCTTTTAAAAATCAGTTTACCCTTCTTGGCAGCAGATCAGCACCATCTTGTACAGAATTTATTTTTGTATGTTCGATTGGTTTCTTTTCATGTTCCATTCATTTGCAGCTGCTAGATCTTTGGACTCAAAAAAACACTTCATATATCTTCTCCAGCACAATTACCTGGATTACCTGGATTCTAAAATGTAAGGCTGACTGGAGTTTTTCTATAATGCTGTCTTTTTTTAAATAAAATTTAATTTTGTCTGTACCCTGAAACTGATTTATTTCCAAAGGGAGAAGGACTAATATCCATAGCCTCACATACTTTGACACTATATAGCCGAGAGTTGGCCTTTTAGCAATTATTTATTTTATTTTCATTGTTACCTAGTAATTGCCAGATAGTAACACAGGGTGAGGTAGCCCTATCTTCCTCATGTGTCAGGGTTAGGGGTAAGGGTGTCAGGGGAAGCACCCCTAAAAGACAAGTGGTAGCAATGTGCAGTAACAAGCCACTACTCCAAGGGTCAGAAAGTGGGGCAGGGTGTGAGGCCTTCTGGGAGAGGAAGATGAAAGCCTCCATCCTTCCACCCCATGGGCTCTGCCAAGCTGCTACAAGTCTTCCAAGAATATGGAGTGGATTTTTATCCATTTATTAAAGATAATTTAATTCAGCACTATATTTCTTTACCAGTATCAGAAGAGACTCAGGGGAGAGGAGTGTTGAATCAATGTTTGGAATAATGGGCTGCAATTTCAGAGTAAATACTTAATTATAGAGGCTGTTGCCTCTCTTTCTGCATGTGCTGCTTTTGAGTGCTGCAGCACAAATGGAAATAATTATTTTCAGTGACTTACCCAATAGCTAAACATGACAGGAACTGTAGAAAGCACCTGGACAGTAACTCCTATGGAAGAGAAAAGATGTACATGACTTAAATATCGACCTGACTTATCCAACAGCAATGAGAAAGCTTAAAAAGTGGTGAATCAGCACACATGTCTTTTTGACACAGTTTTATCTGTGTATGCTGACAGGAATTACTTCCAAAGTCGTTTGTGTCGGTGGCAGATATTATGTTCCAATTAGTCACCACCAATTGATTGTCATCAGTTTTGTAAGTTACAAAAATCACTTTGTCTGAGGTGGCTTAGAAAATAATGGACACTGTTCAGTATTCATCCATGAATTTCTGAAGTGAGTGTGTGGATATCTGTAGAGCTTCCAGAACCATCTCTTCAGGGCAGGAAGGAATTTGGTGGTGTTAGGTGAAACTCACATATAGTATGCCACTGAATGTTAGTTTTGAAGGAGGCCTGTGTGTCCCTAAAGAACCAAATGCCATTCCTCTCCGCATAGGTACATATATTTAACAGTCTTGGAATCCTCAGAAATGACTCTGAATAGGTATTATACTTGTCACTAAAGAGAGAATAATAGCTCCAAAATAAAAACCATGATTCCATCAACCACCCCAACCACTTCCCTACAAAAATAGGGGAAAAAACCTAAGCAAAGCATACTACCGTGTGAATAGAAAAGTCACAGTATAATTGAGCAAACACAAATTAAAAGGAGTGCAATAAATGAAACTGAGGTTTAATAAATGAACCAGTACAAAATTCAGGATAGGCCATATACTTCAAATGTAATTTTTAAAGAAGTACTATCAGTATGACCAACATTTGAGGAAAAAAGGTAACTTTTAGGGGGAAAATGAACATTCAGATACCTTAAAAAGTCAGTGCAGTTAGTTTACAAAGTAAATAAATTCATCAATGCAAAAACATTTTTAAATGTTACAATTCATAAAGCTTTCAAATAATACATCCAACCACCTTTTATACAAAAATAGAGAAAGCAATATATTATTTAAAATAATTCAATTTTTTGTTGCTGGCTCTAATCTTTCTTGATGCCATTCGATATCCTGTCACTTGCTGGGACATCTTGTGATCCAAATCAGCCAACAAAGAGTATATATTTCACTTCTGGAATCCCAGATGTGCCAATGCAGCAAAGAATATAGATGAATTGTGTTCTGGGAATTTTATCTAATTTGTAATTCAGCACATTATGAATTTGATCTTCAACCTTATTCCTCCATAAATACAGAGATGCTTCTAAATCAGTACCCCTGATACTTCCCATTTAAATATGCTAAAGCAATTGATTGGAAATGTTGCTCAGGAAAAGCTCATCTCAGGGATGAGTTCGTCTGAGTCTATAAATACGGAGACATTCCTTGATACTTTTTAACCAATTAGAAACATTCTGATTAGCTTGTGCTAAAATGTTTAGATGCTGTTGATGTACATTCCTCTTATGTTCCAAATTACAGTTGTCTATTGATAGCAGAATGTGAAAGCGATGAGATAAACAACTATGTTTTTCAGAGCATTCGTCACGTTATTTTGCTCGTGAATATTTTAACTTTACCTTGTATCTGTTCTGTAACTTCTCAGATGGTGAGAAAGAAGGTCAGGGAAAGACTGCAGTTACAATTCAGAGCAGTGTTTTAAATATTCTTTGGAAGAAATACTTTAAGGGAGGTTCAATTTTTCTCATTACTCTTTTTGTTGCACTCAGTCATTCCACATAAGGTACCAAATCAGACTGCCAATTTCACATCCTTGTGTAACAATTTTGTAGCTTATTAGTTAACCCCATTCTTAGTAAAAGAAATATTCATACAGTTTTGAGCTCATGATAATTTCTGTCAAAATAGTGTCCTTACTACCTGCTTGAGCATTCTATAAATCTTGAAGTTACAAATATGTAGGTACGTTATGTAGCATAGTATTGCTAACATGTTCTGAGAGAGATTAAAAGGATACCTGAAAGTGAGACTTAATAGGTACTTTGTGTCTTAATGTTGGCTGCTTGCTATCTGCCAGTAATAGTATTGTTCTCAGGTCCTCTGGTTCAGTCCTCAGTGGAATTGCTTCCTCATGGAATCAAAGCATAGCATGCTTTCTGCAAGTAGTTTGCTAGCCAAATAGGACAATTGAACAGCACTGATTGATAGAGGTAAAGGTAAAGGTAAAGGTTTCCCTTGACGTAAAGTCCAGTCGAATCCGACTCTAGGGGGCGGTGCTCATCTCCGTTTCTAAGCCTTGGAGCCGGCGTTGTCCATAGGACACTTCCGGGTCATGTGGCCAGCATGACGACTCGGAACGCCGTTACCTTCCCGCCGAAGCGGTACCTATTGATCTACTCACATTTGCACATTTTCGAACTGCTAGGTGAGCAGGAGCTGGGACGAGCAACGGGAGCTCATCCCGCCGCGCGGTTTCGAACCGCCGACCTTCCGATCGACAGCTCAGCGGTTTAACCCGCAGCGCCACCGCGTCCCTGATTGATAGAGAGGCACTCCCAATTGGAAGAGTAAGGAAGATGGCCTTGATGGAAATATGCAGGAACCATTGCCTAGGCAAAAGGGGCTGAAGCATTTTTAAAGTCCAAAACTTTAAATGGTGTGGATAAAGTGAACAAGGAGAAGCTATTTACTCCTTCCCAATATATTAGAACCAGAGGACACCCAATGCATTTTGGAAGTTCAGGACGGACAAAAGGAATACACACACACACACACACACACACACACAGACATACATACATACATACAGTATGTGGGTGTGTATACACAAGCACACAGAACATGTAATCAAACTTTGCTACCATGTGATGTGGTACTGGCTACCAGCTTGACTGGCTTCGAAAAAAGGTTGGGCCAATTGGGGATCAGTGGCTGCTAGCCTTGATGGCAGCGGACCTGCCTTAGAAGGCCATCTGCTGGAAGACTAGTGGGTTCCTTTGGTTGGCCATGGAGAACAGACAGCTGGACTAGATGAGCCAGAGATATGATCCAGCAGGGCACTGCTTATGCTCTTATACACTAGAACACCCTCCCCTTCCCTCCAACTAACGTCTTGTTCTTTCTGAGCCAAACATCCATTTAAAGCAGCCAGTCTTCCAACTTTACATACCTAGGAACTAGCTACCCACAAGAGCTGTCTTGGTCAGGATTCATAGTTTATTGGCCCGCACGCATCCTATCACTGTGAAACTGGTTAAGAACATGCGCAGCTCTTTATGGAGAAATAGAGCTGACTGTCATCAGCACACAGATAACGTAAGAGGATTCCTGATTAACAGCCCCAGCAGACATGTGACATTAAAAAAAAGATCCTCCTTATGATGTTGCAGAATATTTTGTTGTCTTCTGTTGATACAGTTTAATTGATTTGACATTAAGACATTCTAAATGTTAATTATGAGTGTTTCATTACAGCTACTGCTATCACACTGATATCTGAATTCTACACACTCAAACTGAGAGTACCTGACTGGTCCATCTGTTTAATCCGAACCTCTGGATCCCAACAGTTCTCTTGGATAACTCTGAAAACTTTTCCATCTTTGATCATTTTAGCTTCCCCCTGCAATATACATTCATATATTGTACAATATATTAGCACATTTTTTTCATTTACTCCAGAAGAATACATTTCATAAATTGTCTTAAAGCATATAAAGGCCTTTGTTGACCGTCTCTTAAAAGTATGGGAGCTCTTGCAATATAGTTTTCTCCCGTAACACTGAGCTAATATTAGATGCCTGCCTGGTATCATATATCATATAAGAAATCTACCATAAACCTATGGTAGTATTGTCCTAATGTGTATGGTCTTCTCCTATGTGACCACAGATTTCTGAACTATATTATAGACAGCCAGTTTCATATAGTGATTCAGGTGCTGGCCTAGAAACCAGGAGACTGTGAGTTCTAGTCCTGCCTTAGGCATGAAAGTTGGCTAGGTGACTTTGGGCCAGTCACTCTCTCTCTCAGCCCAACTCACCTGACAGGGTTGTTGTTCTGGGGAAAATAGAAGGCAAGAGTATTAGGTATGTTTGCCACCTTGAGTTATACATTAAAAAGGCAGGAAATAATAGTAATAGTAATAGTAATAGCAGCAGCAGCCTTGTAGAAAAAACTCCCAGAGTAGCCAAGATGGGAAGATTGTGCAATTTCACTGTAGCCCCTCGCACCAGAATATTAATGATTCAATTGTATTAAAATTGTATTAGTGCCCACATTTAAAAATCTTATGGGGCTTTAGTATAATTAAAATGATGTTTTTCTACTACTGTTAGGGGAGAAAAGTCATTTATTTTTTACTTTTTTATTGTTTGAATTAAATTAAAAAATGAAGCATGTTAGATAATAAAGCAACTATTAAAATATTACAAACAGAATCACTTGTGACTAAAAGATCTGGGGGAATTAAACATGTTTTTAGCTAGGGATTAAATGATAGCAAAGCTGGTCCTTGGAAAAATGAACTTGATGGATAGGGAACTAGTAGCATCAGCCATGCTATCCCTCTGGACTACCTGCAGGGATTGGAGTTTGGAGACACTCCTTTTCAGCGGTTTTGCCCCTTTCTCAGGGTGCTGTTCCTGTTGGTGATTGTGGGACAGGAGAGATAAGTCAAGTGGTATGCTGATGATGCATACCCCAATCCCAGGCCATACAGGAGGTGCTCTCATCCTAACCCAGTGTCTGGAGGCTGTGACAGCCTGGACAGGATGAAGTAGGATGAAGCTACACTTAAGCAAGAAGGACTTATTGTCTGTAATTGTGAGTTTTTGACATCTCCAGTGTTGTCTCTTGGCAGGTTGGTGTCCTGCGCCTGACTACCTAACCTGTATTTTTTGTATTTTTTTTCCTTTTCCCCCTTCGCAGAATTTCCCCCCATGCAAAGGAGAGAGGTTGCTTAAATAAGTTATCTCTTCCTACACTGCTTTTCTTTGTAGCACAGTGCTTCCCTAGAAGGTGTTAAGGGCAGATTAACGAGCTCAGGACCTTAATTAGTTAATTGGCACCCTCTGCCTTGCACTGCTATATGAAATTGGCAAGACCCTAACCAGTTTCCCCCTAAAGGCTTTTTTTTGCCTCCTAAGGGGCCAGCTGGGAGCAGGGCTAAGGCATTCTTTTCAGTGCCTATTCCCCATTGTCTCCCTGCTTACTCTCTTGTAATCTCTTCCTCTCCAATGAGTGTAAATACAGACATTAATTTCTCCTTGCTAGTTATCCCAGAACTGAGGTAAGGATTGCAAAGGGCAGGGGTGTAGGGAAAAGGGGCTATAAGATTTACCCTCTTTTCCCAGCTTCCTTGTGAGTCGAGTTCTGGAATGTAACTGTCATGTTCACTGATTCAATGTAGTTTATACATCGTAACGTTTCACATGCCATGGCGCTGGCGCGCGTTTCTGTTTGGGAGAGAGCTGCTGTGAGACCTTGTACCAAGCTCTGTATGTGAAATCAGTACAATGGAATGTGTTTGGGTTATTTTCTCTGTTCAAGGACTTTTCCCGCAGCCCATCAGAAATTGTTAGGAGCACCTGGGATTGTAGACTTGAGAAGATTCTATGGGGGGAGGGATTTCATTTGCACTGAGGGTTTTTAGTTTGAATTTGATGCGCTTTCATCATTCTCAGCTTTCTCTGTGATCCTGCTTACTGTTCTTTAATACATCAGATATCTTTGAATTCCTACTCATGAGTCTGATGGTGTTTTAGAATAGGCAACCACTACAGTAACTTTCTCAGCTGTTTGGGCTCACTGGGCTGTTTGGGGTCATATCCTTCTGACACTGTAAATATCCAGGGGTGATTTCTTAATAAACTTTTTTCAAGATTTATTATCATCCTGGTGTCTCCCTTAGCATTCTTGTTCTTTGGTATCCATTCTGCAAATTCTAAATTAAGTGTTGATGCACAGATTAAAGGCAACAGTTGGTACTAGCCCTAAAGGAAAAGGTTTGTAACATAGAGGGCTTGGGTTTTCCTGGACTCACAGCTACTGCTTAGATGGGCAGGTAGAGGCAATGGCCAAGGGCCCATTGCCCAGCTTCAGTTGGTAGGCCCATTATAGGCTTATCTGGAACATGAGGACCTCACAACAGTGATTCATGCCTTTATCACCACTGACTTGAAGTGCTGCAAAGTGCTCTACATGGGATTGCTTTTGAAAACCACCTGCAAACTTCAACTAGACTAGAATACAGCAGCCCAGCTGTAGGCTGATTCATGCCAAGATGAACCCAATATATATGTGCTCTGGGTTCTGTCCTGGCTTCCTACTAGCTTTCAAGCACATTTCAAAATATTGGTTTTGACCTTTAAGACCCTGTATAGCTTGGTGCCAAGGTATCCCAGGTCTTCCCCAAGTCTCAACCAACCCAACACAGATGTCCTGGGAGAACCTTTTAGTAATAGTCCTCCACCTCCGCAGGTAGAGATGATAGAGGCTTACAGGCACTGCTTCTCTATTGCTGCATCTGTTGTGGAATACTTTCCCTCCTGAGATACAATCAGCCCCTACTTTATTAACATTTTCTACACTGCTCAAAACAGAGTTACAGAGAAGAGCATTTGAGTTGTGATTATTGCCATTTACTTACTCACTGCTTTGTAGTTGTTCTCCATGTATTATATGTGTATTTTTTCACATTTTGCATTTATTTCATTAATATTATGCCATGTTTTAATGTGATAATGTAAGCTGATGAGAGCTACTTTATAGGGTAAATAAATAAGTCATAATTCCTCTCTATTTTGTCCTGTTCCAACTGAACCTAGAATATTGCACTGCATTTTAGGAAAGACACCAACAAACTGTAACATGTCTGAATGAGAGCAGTCAAGATGATAAGGGGCCAGGAAGGAAAATTCTGTGAGGAATGGCTGGAGAAGCTGAGTGTGTTTAGCCTGGGGAAGAAAAGAATGCAGGGAACCATGATAGCTGTCTCTAAGTATCTGAAGGCCTGCCACGTAGAAGATGAGGCAGGGTTGTTCAGAGTTGTTCCAGAAGAGAAGAAAAATGGGTTTAAATCTCAAAGAAGTAGATTTCAGACGGACATCAGGAAAAAATTAACAGTAAGAGACATTCAATAATGGAACAGACTACTTTGGTAGGTACTATATTCTCCTTTGCTTGAGGTGTTTATTTAAAACATCTGATTAGATGGCCATCTGTTGGGGATACTGTAATAGTGGATTCCTGCACTGGGCAAGGTATTGGACTAGATGATTTACAAGGGCTCTTCCAATCCTTATATCCTATGATTTTATGGAGATCTAAATATTATTAAGTGGTGCCTAAAGTTAAGAAGAGCACCCATGAAATATTCATATAAAACTGCAAAAAAGAAGCATGACTAATATACAGTATTTAAAATGAATAACATGAAGTCGTTTAATTCAGCAGGGAAGGGGTTATTTCTTTTAGAAGACCAGTTTCACTCTCATCCTGTGCCTATAGTTCTATATTTGGAACTTAGAGGCACAACCTGCAAATCAGAAAAAGTAGGTTTTATATAAGCCTGAATTTATTTCTTGAATTAAAAATAACCACTTGCAGAGGAAATTCTTCAGCTATATAGTTTTTCTGAATCAGGATAGGGCAGTTGCACTAAAGGGTCTTAATGTACATACATATTCTTATATTTTGACACATGGGATTCTTAAATATTCTTAATCCTAAAGCTAGATTTAACCTTGAATAATACATTCATATTTTTAATAACTAATACATTTTAGAAGCTCAAATTCCTCCTTCCCGTTCCCTAAAGGTGACTGTATTTTGCGAGGTTTCAAAATGACTTAAACATTCTGTCATGTTTTAAGCAAATAGCTCCAAATATCACAGGCAATAATTACTCAGCCATTATCTAATTTCTCTGGCATAACACTGTTGGGGAATTGATTTTCCAAAGTGCAGGCAGGGCAAAATTTAACCATATATTCTTACAGGTTCTGAATAATGGATGTGAGCTTTTTGTTGACTGTTACATAATAACAGATGAGAAAGTATTTAGGGGGAAAGGATCATCAAAATGACTTGGTTGTATAAAAATGATGTTGGGGTTCATTTTGTTAAGTTCAGTGGGAATATTTTTGATACGTGCAGTAACCTATGTGGTTATTTTTCTGGCAGACTGTTAAGATGGAACCATTATGGTGCCGAAGGCAATGCTAAAAGGACTGTAATTGCTCCAAGGGTTCTTTTAAGCCTTCATAAATAAATGCCAACTGTAGCAAGATAAATAATAGCCTTCCTAATGACTTGAAATAGCTATACTGTGAATTGGAATCTCCAATGAGCAAAGAAGCATTCTGGATGAGCATACAATAGCAGAACACGTATATACCAAAACAAACTGCTTGGATCAATAGAACAGGCAGGTCTCCGCTTATTGTAAAAGATGCAAAAATTCATATTCATACTATCATCTTCAGTATGAAAGCTCATGATCCAAAGATATTTTAAAACAAGAACTTACTTGTCAGCTCTGTAGTTAAATGTTAATTTGGAGCAGATTCTCAAAGGCTTTGCCATAATCAGTAGATCTATGGATTCAGGAAAATTAATTTTGCATTGCAAGCTATGCATGCCAAAGTGAATTTTCCATGAAGATATTTTAAGGCTTTTCTTTTTCAGGCTAAAGCAATTTACTTTATTATCCAGCAGTCTCTAATGCAGCTTGTTGCAATATTAATGTTTTTACTTTAATTGGTCATAACAGAAAATAAGAAAAATAATTTCAGAATCAGATGCTGGGAAACTGAAGCTCATGAGATATTTTTTAAAAGAAGCATATATTTCATATTAATAACCTTTGATTTAGTAAATTCTCAGCAGGGAATTTTTGGCTCCCCCCCCCTCATTTTTATGTTATGTGATGAAAACTGGTATTTTCATCTCCTTAAACTCTATGATGTATTCAAATAAAGTAACCAAAGAAAACTGTAATGCAGTAAAAGGAACTTTTCATGACCAAGCTCCCAAAATAATAATAGTAATAAAAAAGATTTCAGTAGTCAGTGTTAATGTTAAGGAAATCATTAAAAAGTTACTCTTCATACATATCATTATACAATAATTAAGACAGCTGCAGGACCTATTCTGAGTTCTTTCACTTTCTTAAAGGTTTCTTAAAAATGGCCCAAGATACTTTACTACATGAAACATAGGTTAAGTTGAATAACCTAGCAGTGTTTCTCAACCTTGGCCACTTTAAGATGTGTGGACTTCAACTCCCAGAATTCCTCAGCCAGCATGCTGCCTGGGGAATTCTGGGAGTTGAAGTCCATACATCTTAAAGTGGCCAAGGTTGAGAAACACTTGTCTAACAGATTGGCAATTAAGGAATAGGAGCTTCTCTTGCTTCATAATGCAACACTCTGTCTTGGGGAATGGAGAGCAGATAGCTTTGCCCTCCAGTCCTCACTAGCTTCTCCCACTTGCAAACTTTTGTTGGCTAAAATGGCAATTTTTCTGTTTAATATAAGGCTTCAAATGTAGGTCTAGACCTGACTTACTTGGAAAATAGGGGAATGCATTTTTTCGTTATGGCTTACCACTTAAGGAAGCGGGTAGGGTGGTTATGGCATCCTGTTATGATCTTTGTATTCAGCCAAGTCTTTAATTAATTTCTTTCTGGATATCTTAGAACTGGACATTTTCTGCTGTTGGTATTGGGAGATATTTCAGCTATTGATGATGATTCCTTTTAACTTGCTTCTACAGATTTTTTTTTCCTTTTAACAAGCAACTTGTACATTCTAAAAGTCTTAGGATTAGGGGGATAATTAGTATGTTAACAAGAGCAATAATGCAAACAGACTACTTTACAGAAGTTAATAATCAAGAATTACCCTCTGAATAACCATTTCATATTCATTTTCAGTTATCACTCTTAGCCTCTTTTCCTATGCAAAAGGAAATCGTTCTCTCACTCTTACTCCAGTTCAGAAGCCCCAGTGAAACTGCAGTATCTCTTGTTCCATCAAAATGACAACTATTAAAGTAGGCTAGGCTTGTTTTAGTAGGTTTCTGAACTCCAGAAGTGATGTTTGCCACCTAGATGGAACTGTTTCGCTTTCTATTTAAAACTAAGCTCTGGGCAACATTGTGTCATGAGTGCCGTTGAGCTGAAGACATCAGCGCAATGGCACACATGACAATAGCAAGGAAACAGGGGAAGGGGCTCAAGATAAGTAGCCATCAACTCACAACGACTAAAGGACAAGAGACAATGGCTAAGCGGATCGCGAGGCACACCCAAGCTGTTAGCGCTAACGCAACGGAGATCGCCCAGCTGACAGCAATCACCGGAGGAATAGGGAAACCGATGATGGGCGATCCCGGAACGCCAGCGGGGCCTCGCAACCCCTCACCTACCGGCAGGACAACGTGTTGGACAAAGGGGGGTGACGTAACCGCGAGTGAGGGGGCGCTGACCGGCGCGGGGTATTTAAACCCCGCACCGGCGCGCTCCTGTCACTCTCAGCTTTTTTCTATCACTGTATCTACACTGCGAATAAACCAGAGCCTGCTTCATCGGAATCAGCGTCTGTGTATTACTCGGAGGTAGGCAGCGCATGACACATTGTCTGTCGCTAAAACAGTGTGAGCTCGGGTCTGCACCAAGCTGTTCAGGGTGCTATCTGAGTTCTGAATGTTTGTCCTACTCTGCCAGAAGGAAGACTGTATCTTTCTTTGGCCTGCCTTGCTTTGCTTAATGGAATTTTAGATTTGGAGCAGAACCTCTATAGCAGTGTTTCTCTACCTCAGCAACTTTAAGATGTGTGGACTTCAACTCCCAGAATGCTGGCTGGGGGATTCTGGGAGTTGGAGTCCACACATCTTAAAGTTGCTGAGGTTGAGAAACAGTGCTCTCCAGGACTGAGACCACAGCTCAGAAAAGAAAAATAAACCTCCATTAAATGAGTGCTCTCCTGCTAATTATAAGGTTTTTAGTACTGATAGTATTAATTTTATTGTAATTGTAAATATGTTATATATGGATTTTATTCTTTTTGTGCACATTTATTTATTTATTTATTTTATTGGATTTTGTAAGGCCAATTGATTCCAAAAAGACTCTTTTAATTGCTTTTAGTTATTATTTATTAATATTTACTGGACTGCATCCTGGATGGGATCTGTGTTTGTTTTGTTTGTTTGTACTTAACTTTGGATCTAACCCTCCATCAACACTTTGCCAAAATTACCAAACATATAACTCACCTAATATGCTTCTAATCTGGCCTCGGTGCTGAAGAAGGTATCATACCATTTTTATATACAATGTTATTTTTTGTTGACTTGCTAATTTATTGTATTTCAAACTACTAGAATCCAAAGATTCCTTAAGGACGTTCAGCATAGGAGAAAACTCTGGTCTTCAGAGGGCAATGGAGAAAATATAGCAGCAACATTGGAATTCCTCTGAGCACAGGTGTGGATGCACCTGAGGTTGTTATTTAACAAGTTCAGTACATTCTTTATTTAGTACATTCTTCTAGTTTTGCTTTGTTGTACAAATATATTTATTTGCTTGTTTATTTATTTATTGGGGCTTACATGCCATTCAGTCCAACAAAAATTACTGAAGAAAAAAACTAAAGTCCACCAATAATAAATCATCCAACCTTAGGCCAGAAATCAGATTCCAATTTATCTTAGATCTCCTCCTAAGGCTTTCTTAAAACGGTTTCCACAGCTGTCCTGAAACAAAACGGGATGGAGGCTACTTTGCTCTTGGGTGGTAGCTATTCCAAATTAAGTGGGGCAGCAACAAAGGCTTGACATCTGTAGATGACAATCCCTAAGGGAAGGAACCCATAGTGAACTTACCCTACTCAGACTTATTGGAAGGACAGGAGCCACTGGGAATAGACAATCCCATAGACAGCTAGGCCCTGGGACATATATGGCTTTAAAGGTGACAACCAGCACCTTTAATTGTACCCAGAAGCAGAACTAGGAACCAGTGCAACTCTCAAAGTAGGGTATTACATAGAAGAACTTTGGAACTCCCATGACTGCTTGAGGAGTTGTATTTCAGGTCATTTGTAGTTTCCAGTTAATCTTCAAGGGCAGTCCCATGTAGAGAAAACTGCAGTCGTCCAGAGAGGAGGTAGGCATGAGTGATGGTGAACAGGGTTTCCTGATCCAGGATCAGTCACAACTAGCATAGTAGAAGCAATTGGGCAAAAGTTCTCTTGGCCACAACAGCTATCTACTCTTCAGGCAGGAACTGTGAGTCCAAACAGATTCCCAAGTTGCACTAATTTTGTTTTTGCTACATTTCAAGACTGATATAACCTTTATGTAATCATTATAGGACTGATATATCTTTGATTTTCTTACATTTCTGGACAAACAAAACTCTAGGGCTACTCTAGGGCTGTCTACTGAGAAGACAGCAAATATAACATTTCTTCAGCTTGTTAAAAAAATTGTCTTTAAGGCCATTTCCCCACAAGTCAATTATAACAGCTTTTTGAGTCACCCAATCATCACTGAAGCAATATAAAGCTTATTCTCATTAGTGGCACAAGGATTGTTGGTTAACTCTAGAAAATCCTGTGAGTGACTAGTACGGAAATGGCCTTACAGCAAATGAGATTCAGGCAATGGTTGTTATGGAGACCTGCATTAAAAATGATTCAGACCAGGATTCAGAGGACAAAAGCCATGGGAGCAAGCTTCTCAGAGTTTTAAATGTAATATTTGTTCAAATATGTACATTGGTTGTTGTTTATCCCCTAAAGAATAATTGCTAGAGAAAATTGAGAAGGACATCAATAGTCTTCATACTCCCTCCATAGATTATTTATTTGATTGCTCTCCTGTCCATTAAAAGCAAGGGTGGGCAATCTGTGGAATGGGAAGAGAACTGGCATCTAGTGTATATTTATGAAGGAAGATGTCAGCTTCTGACATACAATTGTGTATTTATGTGAACAGAAAGGAGAGTAAAATCTAGTTCTCACAAATATATTTATGATTACTTCCATGAAAAGATAAGGCACAGTCTCATTTTTAGGACACAGAGTTAATTTTATAATTATGTTGTGCTCCTAAAATATATGTATATTCATTTTTCTGGGTTTGGGCAGGTTCTAAAAAATAATCCCTGCAATTATTGAGGAATAACAAGTGACTAATATTCATGACACCATCCACATGTTTGTAATTTTTGTTTAACATGTTCTACTGATTATATTTCTCTGGCACTCTTGGGCAGTCTGAGTGAAGAAGATTTTCTCAGGTACATTTCTCAGTCACCTTCGAGTAACAGAGTTAAACAATTGATATCAGTTAAAACAGAGAACATATAAAATGTACTCAGACTATACAGTCAAATACAAAAATCAGAAGCAACGTCAGACATCTACTATGGTATAATTTAATATAATAATATATGATGTTATGTTATGTTATGTTATGTTATGTTATGTTATGTTATGTTATGTTATGTTATGTTATGTTATGTTATGTTATGTTGCATCGTTAATCATTCAAGGCTAGAATGAAAGGGATTCTGCCCTTCTGATGACTAGGGCTGAAGTTTGCCCTGTGAGAAGTAGGAAAGGTGAGCAAATCTGTGATTTGTGATCCTTCTTATTCTGTGATCCTCACTGCTGCCACCTAATAAATGTATTTATCCAGAACAAAACCCTAAATGGCCAAATGCACTTCTTTAATACCATAGTGTGAAATCACTCAAATGCAACTAATTGTCATCAGATTCAGGGTAGCAGAAAAGAAGTACTTGTTCACATAGCACCAAATTAATTAGTGACAGTCACTGCCAGGTTTGGTGATGTCCATTATCTTAATATACCCATCAGTAAGGTTTCATGCTATTATTCCCACTGGATAGCTCCTGTGGCAGGAAGTGATATTGTCTAATACCATTTTTATAGGCTTCTTGGAAACCCTAGAAGTGCTACTTTGGAAACCAGATGCTGAATTAGATAGACCTTTGGCCTGATCCAGCACAACTAAAAGAGTATTCTTTTCCAAAATTCAAATATATATCTTAATAATTATCTAGTAATGTATCATATTGATCAGAAGCATAACTTACCTCGTGGTCTTGTTCCAACTGGATCCATCCTCCATACCCATATCTCTGTGAAGAGGAAGGTATAGTTATACATATACATGTATTTAAAAAGTGATGGAAACAGGAATTGAGAACGTAATGCTTGAGTTCACAATCATAGAACTGAAAGAGGGAATTTAAGATATCAAGTCCAACCCTCTAGTTCAGTGCAAAAGTCCAAATCAAAAATAATTGATAGATGGTTCTACAGGGACTCCATGTGTTATTAGTTCCACCACTGAACTGCTCTTATTGTTAGGAAGTATTTTATAACATCGAATCAAATCCTTAATTTAAATCCATTATTCTAGAATGAGGGAACACATCTTGCTTTTCTTCTGTATGGCAACTTTTCAGGTATTTGAAAAACGCTATCATATACCCTTGCTACGAATAAAATATACTAATCTGAGAATGGAATGTCCCACCCCTCCTCTGGACCATGCCAATCCAGCAATTCTAGGGTGGTCTAGTGGTTTTCTAACCCTTGGAACCAGAAGTAATTTGTGGTATTCTGAAGGTGATGTTCCAAATTATTTTGGGACCAGATGGTAATTTCTGGAAACCACAAATTGTTTTTGGTTTGGAGGATTAATTTCTATAACTTCCCTAATATCCCTCATTAATCTTTTCTCAAGGCTAAACATTATTAGTAATTTCAATTATTTTACATAGGACCTAGTTTCTGATTCTCTGACTATCCTCATTGCCTTGCTCTGAACCCGTTCATGTTTTTCTGAAAGCTTCATGAAAGTTGGTGCATAAAACTGAACATAATTCTCAAGGGTCTTACTAGCACAGATTAAAGTTGAAGTATTGCTTGTGATTTGGAGGCTATGCTTTTTTCCAACTACATCATAGTGCTGAGTTATATTAAGTGTGCAGTAAAATAGTCCTTTTTCACTATTACCATGCCAGGTATCTCTTGATTTCTATTAAATTTCAGTCAATTAGTTTCAGCCCATTTTTTTAACCTATCATGACTGTTTTGTATTTTAATTCCAACTTCTAATGTATTCTTTGTATCACCCATTTTTTCTTGTGTGCAAATTTGATAAGCTTTCTTTCCATCCCTTCATCCAAGACATTAATAAAAATATTAAAGGTTGTAGGACTGAACTTGATATGGCATCACACTTGATACATCACTCCAGTTTGACTATGCTGATGAACCCTCAGTGAGTACAATTTTTAACCAGCTTTCTGTTAATTAACCTACCCATAAAATCCACACCACAAAATCTACAGTACCTTTTTGCTATGCTGGATGCAAAAACATTAGGAACTATTGATGATGTTTTGTCCAGCAGAGGCAACAGAAAAGGCAAGCACAGGCTAAAACTGTTATTAAACCAAGCTCAACATGATGTTGGAGCCTTATGGTTGGATTTCATTATGTTCCTTCTCCTCCTTCTCCTTCTCATTTTTAAGAAAATCCACTTATGAAACTATCTTGATCATATACTTATGCACTGCTGTGTTAGCAGAGAAAATGAAATTTAACATGGAAGAGAGACAGAGATAACTCATGATGGAAAAGAGGTGTTATCAATAACCTGTGCTCTTTGACCACAGCAGATCAATCCTCCTAAAGTATTTATTGAGAGCAACTGTGGTGTAGTGATTACAGGTATCAGGTTAGAAACTGGGAGACTGTGAGTTCTAGTCCTGCCTTAAGCACAAAGCCAGCTGGGTGACCTTGGGTGAGTCACACTCTCTCAGCCCTAGGAAGCAGGCAATGGCAAACCACTTCCGAAAAACCTTGCCAAGAAAACTGCAGGGACTTGCCCAGGAGGTAAGACTGTCATGAAGGCACACACACAAACACACAAAAGGAGCAATTACTAGCTGTAGAGAAATATAAATATATATATATATATATAGTTACAGTATTGTTATTGCACCTTTGAGCTTTTTCTTCCACAGTTGATAGTGTTCAAGAGAGCGATTTCTTCAGGGGAAAACTTAAATTCTTTGCCTCTTTGCTATGTGGCCCTGATCCAAATTGGTTTCTCTCCCAGATCTCCTTCCAGTATATCCCTATAATATCACAATCTAGTTCAGCTCCAGGACCTGTAGAGGAAGCTAATATTGTAGCAGTGTCATACCCTCCAGATGTATTTGACTCTTACTGGAATGATCCTTAGGTTTGAGAAAGCTGCTATATCATTTTTCGTTCCTAAGAGCCAAACTGTAAGTAACTATCAATTCCATGTACTTAAACACAAGACTTATTCTAATTACAGTATACTGAACTGGAGTATAATTATTTATGCTTTTTTTTTAAAAAAACCTTCATTATTTTTAATAGTGTATACAGAAAAGTACAGCACCAACAGAAACACAACAGGTTAAGAGAGAGTGGAGAGAGAGAGAGAGAGAGACACTTTTGGTATTTTGCTGATTAAATATATAAATTAAATGTGATAAAAAAGAGAAAAAAACAGAAAAAGAAATATAAATTATCCTCTTCTTTGTACTCCAGGTTTGATAGAACCAAAAATCTTCATGAAATGAGAAATTTCATATTATCTAGACACTTTCAGTCAGGTTTCAGGTCCGGTTATGGGACGGAAATGACATTGGTCACACTTATGGATGATCTCTGGCAGGAGCAGGATGGTGGCAGTGCATCCATCCTTGCTCTTCTTGACCACTCAGCAGCTTTCGATACCATCGACCATGGTATCCTTCTGGGGCGGCTCAGGGAGTTGGGGGTGGGTAATGTGGTTCTGCACTGGTTCACCTCCCTCCTCCAGGGCCGGTCCCAATCGGTGTTGATAGGGAGTGAGAGATCCAACCCATGGCCCCTCCTTTGGGGGATGCCATAGGGTTCAGTACTCTCCCTGCTCCTCTTCAACATCTACATGAAACCACTGGGTGAGATCATCTGTTACCATGGGATGAGATATCATCAATACGCAGATGATACTCAACTATACATCTCCATCCCGGATGATGTAAGTGATGCTGTGACCACCCTTTGTTGGTGCCTGGAGGCTGTGGGGGTCTGGATGGGGAACAACAGGCTTTAGCTGAACCCTGGCAAGGTGGAGTGGCTGTGGGTTGGGGGTTCCTCTGCATCCAGGAACTTACCATCTTTAGTTCTGGATGAGGTTGCACTGACCCAGACAGATCCAGTACAGAATCTGGGGGTCCTCCAGGACTCATAAGTCCTGCTCAAAGAGCAGGTGGCAGTCATGGCCAGGAGGGCCTTTGTTCAACTCCATGTTGTGCACCTTTCCTGGATTGAGATGCCCTCCAGACAGTCACTCATACCCTAGTCATCTCCCATATAGACTACTGCAATGCGCTTTACATGGGGCCACCCTTGAAGAGTATCTGGAAGCTACAGCTGGTCCAGAATGCAGCCATGCAGGCAATCTTAGGTGCCCCAAGGTCGTCTAATGGTTAAGGTGCTGGGCTAGAAACAAGGAGTCTGTGAGTTCTAGTCCTACCTTAGGCATGAAAGCTAGCTGGGTGACCTTGGGCCAGTCACTCTCTCTTAGCCCAACTCACCTCACAGGGTTGCTGTTGTGGGGAAGATAGGAGGAGGTATTAGGTATGTTCGCCACCTTGAATTATTTATAAAAATAATAAAGGTGGGATAAAAATAAAATAAAATAAAATAAATAAATAAATAATAAACACCTTTGCTGCAAGAGCTGCATTGGGTGCCAGTTTGTTTCCGGGTCCAATTCAAGTTGCTTATTTATTTTATTCATCAAATTTTATTACCACCCATCTCCACGCCAAAGGAGGGACTCTGGGTGGTTTACAGAAACAAAATTTAAAATTCAGTATCAATATAAATATAATAATAGACAATAAAAATATAAAATATAATAAAATATAATAAAATCCAGATGGCTAAAAGTTTCAGTCCATGAGTATAAAAGATCATCCTAAGGCGCTAGCCACCCCCAAGAATGACTGTTCCCCATCCTGCTCCAGGCATGATGGCAAAACCAGGTTTTTAGCTTTTTGCGGAAGTCCAGGAGTGAGGGGGCATTGGTTATCACCTTTAAAACCCTACATGGCATGAGTCCAGGTTAACTGAGAGATCGTCGCACCCCTGTGACATTGACCCCTCCCACCTGGTCAGGCAGAGAGGGCATGTTACAGACCCCATCCATGAGAGAATGTCAATTGGCAGGGTCCAGGAAAAGGGTCTTCTCTGCCGTGGCCCTTGCCCTTTGGAACACTCTTTCCCCAGAGGTGAGGCAGGCCCCCTCTCTCCTGGCCTTCCAGAAGAAGTTAAAGACCTGGCTCTGCCATCTTGCCTCGGGCGGGAAGTGGGGTAGTCAATCCTGGGGGTGGCTAGTGCCTTAAAGTGGTCCCCATGTATTTATGAATCCGAATCAGAACTTTTAATTGCCATCTTGATGCCATTTTATATTTTTTATTTTATATTTATATTTTACGTATCATATCTTGTTTTTATTGTATTTTAATCTTTTAGCTTTATTGTAAATCGCCCACAGTCCCTCTTTTGGGGGAGATGGGTGGTGATGAAATTTGATAAATAAATAAAATTGAATATTCATATCATATCAAGGTATTTAACTATTTCTTTCTAAGATCGTATTGACGTATGTAATGAATTGAAACCAAAAGAAAACTAATACAAGCCAACAATCTAATGTCCAACCCTATGTGTCCTTTTGATTTTAAAATCAGGTTCCTTCCCTGTTTTTCTAATGGAGTGTGGAATGAATCCCACTTTTAAAACATAGAATATTTCTATATAGGGTAGCCTTGGACAAAACTGTCAAAATTATGGTTTCCTGCAATGTCTATGATAACACCCTATCTGCTACAAAGTGGGTGAGATAAATTGTGTTATAATTTAATTGAAGGAGAGATTTACTTCCCATGATACATCTTTTATTATTTTACTGCCTAACCCTTGTATAATGAGGTTTCCAATAGAATAGATTTTTGCACAATCCTAAACCTGGTGGAATTGCCAGTCTTCATTATGTAACCAGAAGTAAAATAAAGATTTAGTGAAATGAAAATTTCAACTGAGCTGTAATTTGTTAATAATTAGTGTAGTCATATATTGATCCTCTGTTCACCCTCTATGATTCAGTAGTAGGGATGAAGGTCACCTTTTTCTATTAATATTTAAAGAGCAGCCAGAGGCTTCAAGCACACAGCCAAAATATCTCCTGATTCTCCCAAAGAGGATTATAACCCTTCTGATAGCAGAAAATATCACTACAGGAATAAGGCCAGTTTTCCTTTATTTCACTTTCCTTTAGTTTGAAATAGCTCATTATGACAAACTGGAAAAGTACTCAGCATTTTTTCTTTCTACATAAACAGGTTCATAAAGAGGCATTTTAAGAAATCAGTAGCGATATCCTGGCATAAATCCTGCAATGTGATTTTCAACTGACGTCAATCTATATTTGACTTAGGCAAAAAAAGGTGCAAAATCAAGATGTTTTAGCAACAGTGACATGTTCATTATTTGATCCACATGAATATAAGAGCAGGTCAATGAGTTATTAAACGTTCTTGGACAATTGATAGATCTAGTATTGTTTCATGTCCAAATATTTTTTTTTAATGTGAACTTGAGTTCGGTGAAGAACCTAGAGACCTATTGTTGACAAATATTTCCGACAAATTTAGAGCAAGCTATGAAGACAGGACATATTCCCTCATTTCCCTCCCCCTCTTCTTGTTCTGGGCATTCCATTCCATGACCAACCCCTTTGATTGTTGTCTTCTCAACAATCACTGAGCAAGTTCATTTTTAATTGAGCTGTTTTCATGGGCTTGTCTTCATTTCCATTTAAAACTTAAAAAAAAAAATCTTAAAGTCATGTTTTCAAAAATTTTAAATGTAATGATTATTAAATTTTGGATTTCTCTATTGTTTCCTTTGGACACTTTTTACTTTCATCATTTAAAAATAGCTTCTCTTGGGAACAAGAAAGTGGCCTATCTAGAGAAATAAGTGGTGTTGTCTACATTTTACAATATCAGAGATTTTATGCATTGAAATATGTAATACAAATAACCTGTTAGCCAAAAATTTGATTGCTACATGTTTTGCAAATCTCATATATAGATAATTTCCTATGGCAGAAAAAAAAATCAAGGCAATTGTAATGCTGAAATGGGAAAAAAAAGGAGGCAATACAGCATGTCAAACCCACAAATTAAATTATTTTTATTTGAGGTTCTTTGGCTAATGCAATTAACATAGTACTGTTGCTAATATTGCTGTTAAGCAGTTTGAAGCTTCTGTATAAGGCATGATTTACATAATAAGTTTTGTCAAAGTGAAACACAATTGGTATAAGAAAATAGAGTTAACTTGTAAAAAGTGGATTATCATTCTTGCAATTACACAGATGCTGCCGTTCATGAATGCATCACAACCTATTGTAAAAAAAAATCACACAATACTCAAAGCTTTATTTATACTGTTAATGTCATTCTATCATTCAGCTAAACTAATTCCATCTATATTTACTGAAGCTAGCTGCAATGCCAAATACACTATATGCTCCAGCAAATAAATATGCTTAGAATTGCACGCAGAGCAATAATTTAATATGTTCATTGCTTTTCACTGATTCTGAATAAGGCTGAAAAAGATGTATATATACCAAGAGCAATCTAAAGAGATTTCTAAGGGTGCCATTAGCAAAACTTCTCTTTGTACAGTACTCAGACTCAGCACTCATCCCAGGTCATTTTCTTTTGGCCATAATAAAACTAAAACTACAAATTATTAATGCTCATAATTTGAATTTGGTGGGATGTAACTGCTGCAAATAAACAAACACTCGGACCCCACCCCCCCTTTTTGTAGCAAACAGCTGTCACAGACACATACACCCAAACTATCTGTCTCAGTTACCAGGAGACCTTTGTTTAACAGATTTAAATGAACATCACAGTTCAAAATACTGACAGACACAGTGCTCAAGTTCCAGAAGCATTTTGAAATGAAATCCACTTTGTTCCTCATTTCATGGGAATTCAGTCTTAAAGGGGGAAAAAAAAAGAGGAGGAAATACTTAAAACTTGGAAATATTCCAGATAAAGTCCTGTTGAAAGCATCAAAAACAATCAGGAACTATTCACAGCATCAAAAACAATCAGGTACAAAAACACAGGCTTCCTAGTGTTTTTGTACCAAATATCCAAACACTGCTGTTGTTACCTGTTTTAGATCAGGCCACTCCTTGGGCAGAATGTGACAATGAATGTCAATTTTCATTTCTGCAGGTTCACTTGAGGATTAGATTGCAATAAAGACGTTTTCCCTCACTTTTTAAACTTTACTTGTGCCTATGTAGTATTTGTTGATAGCTTTTGATTAACCTCAGTGGCTGTTCAGGTCCTCCAACCATCCTCCGAGGGTGGCTGCACACAGGAACCAATCAGGCAGAGTTTCAGAAGAGCCGCACTATGCAACACTAGGCTGCTGGTGGGTGTGCAAAGCCAGGTAGCCTTCATACAAAACTGAACAACACAGGCATACTGTAAATTTCCTTAGATGAATCTGCCTGAGAGGGTTCAACTGCAGGACAAAGAAATATGCATTTAATTTATAAGCTAGACAGCCTTTAGACAAAGTTGTAGAGCAATGGTATAAATTACATAGAATTGAGGCTTTAGCTGATCTGTTAAGTTTTCCTTATTTATTTAAAAATCCTTCTCATTTTTTAAAAAAAACGTAGGTGCTTTACAATAACATAATTTCCTTCCCAAATGATCTGAGTCTTTGTCTATGCTAGGATTAAAAACAACCCATTTTGTGAAACAGATTTAAAATTTTCAAACTGTTCTACTCTAGACACAAGAGCAACTAGCAAAAATAATTTTCACAAAATAAACCATTATATGTAGTTACCCAAAGCCAATTAAATTTCTGTATTTTCTAATCATGTCTATTTCCAGAATGATATAAAGCATTCTAAATAATAAAATGAATTCGTATGACCCCATCCTTGAATAAAACAATTTCTTTGGGATTAGAGTTGGGCAACAAATGAATATCTCTTTTAATAATTGCATTTTAATCTATATATCATACAAAACCATGGAATCACAACTCTATAAAATAAAATCATTTAATTGGAAACAAGGAAAAAAAACCTACAATAAAATTTAAAACCATATTTTTAATAGGAAGGATGGGGTTGATAACTTTTGCATAATTCCTGAAACCTGATTTCATTTTGAAGGTAGCAACTCTCATTCACCAAAGTCAGGAAGAAGAGAGTACTTTCTTACCTTAAATCTGCTTCTCTTAAAATTGCTGCAGCTGGCAAAATACTAGCAGGCTTTAAGTTGTTTTTGGCACTCTCTTTCCCAGCATAGCCTCACTGAGATAAACAATCATGGTCCATCCACTCCTTCCTTTCTGGCCAGTGCTTATAAAATCCATCCTCCACTTGTACTATTTCCTCATCTCTGCTTCCTCCTCACCTTCCCCTCTGTCATAACTCCCTCTACAGAGTGAGGATCAGTGCCAGGCATGATTGTTCTTCCTCTGAAAGGTATTAATAGAACAAAAAGAACACTTAAGCTTCATTCATCATACTTTTGCATCAAACTGGCAACTTTTATGAGGAAGGCAACCTTCTATCCATTGTTTTGCAAGCCCCCTGAGGGTCTTGACCCACAGTTATTCACACAGTCTCCTTGTTACGGTGCAGAGATATACCACTGACTGTTTGCAGAGGAATGTCCTCACGGCATTGCCTCTGTCTCATTGCCAGCTTTCCTGCCATGGGCCAAAGTCTGACTAAGGAATTCTGGCATGAAACTGGTCTTTTCTCCTTTAGGCCAAGTCAAGATCTTCCACATTCTGCTTTCAGATGACCCTTTTCTGTCTAGCTTGTTTTGCACTGCTGTTTTGCTGTGAGGGAGACCAAAGCCTTAGATTCCACAATCTCTTTCTTTTCTTCATCTTTTTTGAACAGGTCAACCAGTCAACCTACAAAGTGGTTGCTCCCTCAAAGAAGAGTGGAAGCAGAGAGAAGTTGCCAAGGTTGGTTAGCTGCATCCAGCAGCTGCAGTGTGCAACCTGTAAGGGTTTTCTTGGCTGAGAAGACTTTCTGGGGGAGGAAGTGATAGCAGATACTTCTCCAGATTTTTTTTTCCATTAAGGCCACGGATGAGTGTGCAAGTGTGTCATTCATTAAGAAGCCTTCCTTCCTTCTGGTTTAATAATTAAGAAGGGGGCCTTTGTAAAATCTTCAATGTCAATGCTCCTCAGAACCACAATTGAACTTCAGTCTTACATCCTTTGGGGCTGAGTGCTGCTTTGTGGGAAAGACAAAAAACAAGAAGACTGATATGTACAAAGCCCCTTCTTCCCAATGGGAAAGCGATCCTCCCTTTTCAAACAGCTGCTGTGAGGAGAGTGGGGAAAGATAGAAGATCATGCCGGACTTTTTCAACTGGACTTGAACACATCCTCCTTCATCACCCCAGCAAGGAGAGAAAGGTGGACATTCAGTGGTCTGGACAAAACCTCAAGTCACTGCCACTGCTCCCCCTCACTAGGATAATTTCCCCATTTTTCTTCCTTCCTCCAAAAAGCAAGGGTCCACTCTGAGGAGCCAAAGTGCTTTAATGTCACAAGGGAACAGGACAGAAGAGAGGTGGACTTTCATTCTCTTTATAGGAGCTGCTCTGTGCAGCTAATTCTGACCCGGGACAGGAATCCTTCCAGCCACCTCTGGATGCCTCCTCAAAGGAATCAGGGGTTAGATGCCTCGTTTTCATTCTGGACAACTTGTCCCAATCAGAGGCTCTTGTGACTCACTGACAACAAGGGGAGGAGCAGGAGAGTTGGAGAGCATGTTTAAAGGGCAGGTGTGTAGGTTTCTTTTCAGGAACCAATGCCTGTACCTGTTGCACAAACGCACAACCAGAGCTCTTGTTCACATCATCAGTGACCTTGGTTCCTTGCAGAAGAATGTGAAGAAGAAGAAATTGCATTGAAAAAGGCTGGCTGTGGTACCTGGCTCTGCTGTCAATCCACCAAAGTGTTGTCAGAGGAGAATGTATTGTAAAGATGTTGCAATTGACTAGGCTATTGGTTTCTTCTTCCAGGACATCAGTATTTTCATTAGTTGTGATGGAATGTGATGGTGAGCTTGGAAGACAGGAAGATATGCTGCCTAGGGAACGATCAGATAAACGAGAAAGGATTCCACAACAGAGTAACGGCCAAAGAAGAAACTTAGGAAGGACCTGCCCTAACCACTCAGGTGGTAAATAGGGAGGACGAGAGATTTGTACTTTCAGATTTGCAAGATTCTGTTAATGTAGCCTTACAACAAATTAGAATTAGTTCATCTTGTTGAGATTCCTGTCTGGTTTATGTTTACCTAGGAGGGCTGATATCAATCTTGCAAGTCTGAAAGTACAAATCTCCCACTCTCCCTATTTACCACCTGAGTGGGTAGGGCAGGTCCTTCCTTAGTTTCTTCCTTTGGCCGTTACTCTGTTGTGGACTCTTCTTATTTGATTGTTCCCTAGGCAGCACCTCTTCTCCCCATCTTCCAAGGTCACCCTCACATTCCATCACATTAGTGCACAGATATAAAGGACTCATGTGGCAACTCCTCTCCTCCATCACAAGGGTAAACTTTTTCTTTTTTTGTCTCTTCTTCCAGGTGGGAATTTTATTTATTTATTTTAAAAGTTCTATCAACAGAAATACTGAGAGGTTAATGTTCCAATAGCTAGAGCATAAACAAAATAACAGCAATGTGATTTCCAGCCTGTGGGAGAAAAGAAGGGATTGCTCCAGGTGCAGAGCCTTCCAATTCAGAGTTGGTGGTAGAACAAAGCTCTCTTTCCCAATCTAGGCTTAGAAGAGGAGAACTAATCACTGCCCTGAAAGTAAGGACATTACTTTCCACGAAGAAAGCAACAAGGCTGGCCTTGCTGCAAAAATGTATGTTCTAGAGGCAACAGTTCTTATACTGACATGCTTTCTTCCCATTTCAAGGGTGGAAGGAAAGTACATAAACATGGCTGTCTGGATGTGCCCACAGAAAAAAGGCTAACATAAAATATTTCTCTGTGCATAGATGTGTTTGGAGAAAAAGGGTTACATCCTTTCTGGTCCCAAGTTATGGTCCCAATCTAGCAAATTAGAAAATAGGAGCCAAGCACACAAGGTCTAAGTACAGTTTCATCTTGGGTATAGTCTGACTCCTTTGTTAACTTCAAGAATACCAAATGAAAAATAATGAAGTAATTAAGAGATAGAAAAAATTGGCAAATTACTGTACAATCATAATAGCTCCAGCTTGTCACTGAGAAAGATAAAGCAGTTTAGGGAGGCGCAAAAGAATCTTTTGATGGAAGCTATGTAAATGTTGTTGCTATGGAGAAAAAGCCAAGGATACTGGCATTGTACAACTGCAGCCTCCTGACTTCATATCAGAAAAAAAGATGTTTCTATGCTGCCTGAAGATATTTTTGAACAAATTATAATCAAACTGCGATTGACAGAGTACAGAAATATTGACAAAAATTGCTGTAGCTGAGAGGTTATTGATTCATTTATCCAACGGGAGCTGTGAAATCAATGATATTAATTACTGGTCACATCATTTTGGAGTAGCCCTTCCTGGAACAGCCACTGATTTTAGGATTCACTGAAACAAGATTGTCCTTGTTATCTTCCGAAAATTATGAGTTTATGAATTCTAGTACAGTACAAAACTGCAAAATCCAGGAGGGAAATCGCACTGAATAGTATTGAGATGCATAGGAGACTATTAGCTTCTCCTATCTCTAGAAGTTCTTGTGTCTCTCTGTTGTTCAGGAGATTGTGCTGCTTGTACAAACAAAACAACCATCCTCTGTTGAAGCCCTATCTGTGAGGAACGTGGGATCCGATGTGAGGAACTCTGTATTCCTCACATCTTCTTACTCAAGTAAGCAAGTAAGCAAGGTTCTTACTCAGTCTACCAGCAAGGTTCTTACTCTGAAAGAGTCTGGCCTTATTCACAGATTAAACAAGAGCACCCAAATATCAACAAGGAGCTAAATAAGCTTTTTCTTCTACTTGTAACATTGTTTTCCTGTGGCTTCTGATTTTTTCCCCACACAAATCTGTTTGGGAAAAAAGTTACTTCATGGTATGTCTTAATGAGTAGTGCCAGGAACTGTCCATCAAGAGTTCATTGGCCTCTACACCAGGATGGGCAATGTTTCAATGGATGAGGTACTGTTCAGCTTCCCAACTAGCCAGATGGTTCCACAGAATGCCACTGGAAGGATAAGGTCTGAAAAGTCTTGACCCTTTGTGTCTTTTCTGATTGGGGCTTAAGGGTAAAAATAACAGGTCACCCTTAATCCCACTCCCCAACAGCAATTTTGTGGGATTTTGTGGCAAATGATGGGAATGAAAGAAGTTTGCCTCTCTCCAAGCCAATGTGCAGGACTGATCAACAGCTATCAGAAACGTTTAGTTGCAGTTATTGCTGCCCATATACTTTGGCCACACTCAAGTATGTAGCTTTGGGTCATTTTCTTCAATAAATCAATGAACAAGTATAATGTTTTTTGACTCATTTGTTCTCTTTAACTAGTTTTAGGACTTGTGTGGAGAACAGATCAGGTTTTAGGTCATATTTATGAAGAAATATTGAAAATTCAAAAGGGTTCACAAACTTTTAAGCACCACTTTACATAAAGAACATGGTACACATGCAATGTCTGTTTACTGGCAGGGCCGCAACTAGGGTCTGTGTCACCTGGGGCAAACATGGATTCTGCGCCCATTTTGGCACCCCCCTAGCATTATTTTGGCACCTCCCCAGCATGGCGCCCGGAGCACATGCCCTACTTGCCCCCCCCCCCTAGTTGCAGCCCTGTTTACTGGTCTGAGCTGGGAGAGGAGTCCTGTATAAAATTCTGCTTGGTTCCTGATTCCCATCTGTAGAAAAGCTCTCTCTCCATTTAAGAGCCACAACACCAGAATTTATGAAAGGCTTTACGTGGATTCCAAATTAATTGACTCAAATGTCTCATTTAGTTCATTAGATGTTGGAAACACTGCAAGAGGACCGAGAGCCATAGAACCTGAACTTTGTAAATCCACTTTAAGGATTTAAACTAGACAAAGCTCACAGTCTGAGGGTGAGTACAACTTTGGCTGCATTCCCATTCCACATTCATTAATGACTAAAAGTATCACAATTTATTCAACCCAATGCTCTGGATTCACACAATACACCAAACCATACACTAACTGTATAGGCTGGTTTTGCACATCACTCTTGAGAAAAATGTAGACGACCGGTTTGTGGGTCAGTGGATCATGCAATCACAGCCTTTCAATCAGAGTGTTGGAAAAGTATTTGGATATACAACACTGATTACCTGCTGCCAAGATAAGGCAGCATAGAATGGGGCATCTGTGATTACTGCCAGGATTAACATGGAAAGAAAGGGTTATTACTTCCGACAGGAATAGCCCAAACTTTTCTATCAGCATCAGGAACTACAAACATTGCACTAAGCCATGGCTTGTTAACAGTAGGTTATTTGGTGGAATAATATAATAATTCACAATATATGCTAATTCATAAATTGTAGACTGCAAACATGCCGGGTGCACACAACAGAGAAAGCCAGAATATGATTCAATTATTTGTAGATCAGTGCAATATGTGAAATTAGTCTACATTTGGGATTATCTTCTGATTGCAGAATATTTTTTATCTAGTGGAGAAATAAAGACTGCTTAATAAAGTCGGCATTATCTAGTTGCTAACTAGAGGTTTCCAAAAGCTCTATGGAAGAGGGAACGTAATAGCGATGAAGACCAAAACATATGCCTTGAAGGGATCCAGCTGAAAACTCTTAACTATGATGGTGAGAACCATTCTTTATCACTGTGGAATGTAATTCCTGCTAAATGGAGAGAGTAGCTTGATACATTGAAACAATTCTATCAATAGGAAGAAGTAAAGGTAAAGGTTTCCCTTGACGTAAAGTCCAGTCGAATCCGACTCTAGGGGGCGGTGCTCATCTCCGTTTCTAAGCCTTGGAGCCGGCGTTGTCATAGACACTTCCGGGTCATGTGGCCAGCATGACGACTCGGAACGCCGTTACCTTCCCGCCGAAGCGGTACCTATTGATCTACTCACATTTGCATGTTTTCGAACTGCTAGGTGAGCAGGAGCTGGGATTAACAACGGGAGCTCACCCCGCCGCGCGGTTTCGAACCGCCGACCTTCCGATCGACAGCTCAGCGGTTTAACCCGCAGCGCCACCGCGTCCCTCAATAGGAAGAAGGGGGCTATTAAATTATACAAACATTCAGCAAGGGTTTGAAATGGTAAAGGTTTCTGAGGTGGGAGAGTAGAATGTCAACGTTTTGGCAGGAATTGAGATAGTTTGTACGTTCTTTGTTCTATTGTTGCTGTCATTTATTATTGCTCCAGTGTTTGCAGTTATGATAAAATGACCATTCACAAAAATTGTCTTCACAGTTAATGGATAATGCCATCTAGTGGCATGACCCATAACTAAATTTTATTTCTGTAACCTGCTCGGAGTCACTGTGAGTTGGGTGGCCATATAAATTTCTTTAATAAATAAAAATAAATTCCTGCCTTGATATTTACATTAAAAAATGGTACTTCCAAATGGCATTTCCTCCAGCAATACAGGAAATAATTAAAATAGGAGTTAAAAAGTGGTTGTAATAGAGATGACTAGTTACAGATTATTGCTGGTATATTAACAGTTTGGACTAGCACATGTTTTTGTGAGTTCAGTGCCCTTCTAGCTTGTAATTGCCCATTGTTCAGATCTGTAAAAGCAGTGACTTCCCAGCGGCCACAGTTCCCAAACTGTGTGCCATGAAACCCTGGTAAACTCAGGATTGCCATGGGATATTTTGCTACTTAATAAATGAAACTGTTAGTGAGTTTGCTGTTGTGTCCCAGGGTGCCACGGCACACAGTTTGGGAGCCACCAGGATGCCATCAACTGAAAACATTTAGGAACCTCTGTGCTAGGGGAAAATAATTATCTCCAAAGCAAAAACAAACAAAAAACACTGATTAGTTAATTGTATGTAATTAATATTTTGAATATTGATGTGTGTATACACACACACACACACACACACACACTTCCTTTCAGGGTAAGCAAGGTTATGCAGAGCACAGAAAAGGCAGAGGAAATAGTAAGCCAAAGAAACTGAAGGCATGAGATAACAAAAGAAATACAGTTATATTTATTTCATGCCAACACTGCTCACTATTTCTCTCCATACCTTTCTATCTTTGCAAATCATCCTTGTTTCCACCCCATCCATACACAACTTCATATGTTGCCTTTCATTCTTTAAAGCAAAAGGATCTCATCAAGTCTATTCAACCATGATTTTCTCAGTCTTCCCCTTCTCTTGACCCAGTCACTCCTCCTTCACATATTTGTTTTTACAATTTAATCCTCATTCATACACTCTGCATGACCAAATCACCTCAGTGTACTTCTATACTGGTCAATCACTTCTTCAGTCTACATTCATTCAGCATCTATTCATTTTTCACCCTATCTCTTGTCTTGTTTCACCACAAACACCATTCTAGTTCCTCTGTAGATTTTGTATTTACCCATACTACTTCTGTCTTTATGTAGGAGAACAACTCCAACATGCTGTCATGTTCACCGTTTCAATGTGCTTGGTACATCGTAACGTTTCGCATGTCATTAGCCAGATACGTGTTTGATCTCAGAAGGGAGGAAGATTCCTCGTTGGGAAGTTCTTATCTGTTGGCCGCCGGGTTGGAATGTATTTGGGTTATCTCATGTGTTCAAGGTTGCTTTCCCAGGATGTGCAGAAAACGGTTGCTGGCACCTGGGAGGGGGGGGGGGTTTGCTATGGCTAGTAGGGGGGAGGGATTGCGTTTGTAGCCGAGGGTTTTTAGTTTGTATTTGGCGCGCTTTTGGTCATTCTCAGCTTTCTCTGTATCTGCCTTAATTTCCTTAATAAATCAGATTTCATTTAGCAACCTCTTGTGAGTCTGAGTATTTGGGATAGGTAACCATTACATAAAGCTGAGAATCCTAAAACTTCAAACCCCGCGGGCCCCTTTCCAGGAAAAGACAAGTTTGTCCGATCCTGTGAGGGAGAGTGCCGGCGATGACCGATCCCGATGTGCTACTGGCGGAGAGTGAGGGGTCGAGGGAGAGCCCGATTCTATCGTGGTGCGCCCTGACAGACCCCCCTTGGGCGAACTCTCAGCAATTCAGGAGGCGGCGAGTTCAGGGTCGGAAGCTGCGGGCATGAAAACCGCTCCCGAGACCATGGTAACCACCCCGGGCGAACTGGTCACCTGGGACGACAGCAGGGGGGACTTCTCGGAGGCGAGGGGTTCATCCTGGAAGCAGAGGTACCCGCTGTCGCCCATGGTCATGCAGGTGCCGCCGAGGGGGAACTCCCCTACTCCAGACTGAATCCGGGTGCTGGTGTCGAAGATGGACTCTCTGGAACTTATCCTGCAGAAAATGAGTATGGACCTGAGTTCGCTGAAGGAGGTGCAGGAGGGGTCAAGCCAGCGGCATTCGACCCCTTCCTCCCAGGTGCAGTCCCCGGAATGGCGAAGGCCAGCGTGGCCGCGAGAGGGGGACCAGGCTCACCGAGTGGAACTAGCGTCGCCGCCCGTTCCTGAGCGGAGGCGGGCGGGAGCTGTCAGAGCAGCCGAAACCCCAGTGGGGGGGCGCAGCCCGTCGGGAGGAGGATTGAGGGACTCCCCTGTCAAGTTCGACGGGGACCCGACAAAACTCTCGTTCTTCCTAACGAATGCCAAGGCGTACATGGAGGAGTGGAGGTCGCTCTTTTGATCGGAAAAAGCGAGAATCATCACCATTGCCACCAAGCTTAAGGGGAGGGCAGCGGACTAGTATGTACAGATGTGCCAGTCGGAAGCTCCTGAACTGGAGAAATTCGATGAATTCCTCTGGGCTCTACAGCATCATTTCGAGGATCCCTTAGCCAAGGAGCGGGCGAAGCGTGCCTTGAGAGAACTCAAGCAGGGATCGAGAACGGTGGCTGACTACGCGCTGGAGTTTAAAGCGCTGGTGGGGAAGGTGGAAGACTGGTCACAGGCAACGGTCATAGAGCTGTTCAAGGATGGCCTAAACACCGAAGTGCTGCGCTGGTCGTTGGGAAGAGATGACCCAGACAGCTTGTACGAGTGGATCCAGCTCGCTGGAAAGGCTGAGCATGCCCATGAGGTGTTTGCGCAGAGACGAGCAATGAAGTCGGGGCGAGACGGAAAACCCACCCGCCCGTTGGGCTCCTTGGGAAGATCCGGACAACGTTCCTGGGAAGAGGAGAAGGAGCGTCGGTAAGCGAAGGGGCAGTGCCTACGTTGCGGCAAGGAGGGGCACCGCGCGGCGGCGTGCCCGAGGGCGAAGGGGGACGACCGGCAGGGGAAGTCGACTGCGAAGTCCCCTTCTCTACCGAGGAAAATGAAAGCAGCTGTGGCCAACAGTGAGTTGGAAAGCGTGCCATTCTACGGGGACGAGGGGGAACCCGAATTGCTACAGCCGGCGGGAAACGCCAGCCACCTGCTCTAAAGGGCGCCACAGGGCAGGTGGTGGAAGAGGGGCGCGAGCCTGTGTCGGTGAGTGGCAACTATCGCATTCTCACTGTGAAATTAAAATTGGGATTCCATTCGAAGACGATAGAAGTGTGGGCAATGATTGATTCGGGGTGTTCACGGTGCTTAATGCATCCCAACGTGGTAGCTGCCTTGGAGCTGCCCACCTTTCCGTTGCAAAGACCCATTGCTTTCACCCAACTGGACGGATCCATGGCTGGGGGCAAACCGGTCACGCATTTCACCAGTCTAGTGGCCTTACAAATGGGTAGCCATCGGGAAGGTCTGTCGTTTGTAGTGGCTCCGGTGGGGGGTCCGTTGGTGGTTCTGGGTGTCCCATGGTTGGTTCAGCAGAATCCTCAAATAAATTGAGTCTATCGAACTGTAACCTTTAAGGACGGATTTTATCAAGCACCAGAGGGAAGTGAAGCCCCAGAGGAGGTGGGGGGGGTAGCGGCAGCTGCGACTCCACAGTACCCAGTCCCTCCTCTGGAGGGTCTACCGGAGGAGTACCAGGCATTTGCTGATGTGTTTGGGGAGAAAGAAGCAGATCAACTGCCCCCCCATCGGAAAACTGACTGTGCCATTGAGCTGGTGCCTAACACCCAGTTACCTAAGCCAAAGATTTACTCAATGACTCAGAAGGAACTAACTTTGTTATGGGAATTTGTGGACAAAAACTTGGCACGAGCGTTCATCGAACCAGCCAGTTCACCAGTGGGAGCACCGGTTCTTTTCCGTCCAAAGAAGGATGGGACATTAAGACTCTGTACCGATTTCCGTGGGCTCAATGCAGTCTCAATATCCAATAAATATCCCCTGCCTTTGATAAAAGATATGTTATCACATCTGGCTAAGGGGAAAATCTTCTCAAAACTGGATTTAAGGGAAGCCTATTACCGTGTAAGGATCCGGGAGGGGGATGAATGGAAAACGGCATTCAATTGCCCATTAGGAGCGTTTCAATATAAGGTGTTACCCTTTGGGTTGGCTGGGGCTCCTGGAGTGTTTATGCAATTGATCAATGAGGTACTCCATGAACATCTGTTTAAAGGGGTATTGGTGTACTTGGATGATGTATTGATTTATACTGAAACTCTGGAAGAACATGTATATTTGGTTAAAATTCGCAAGCTCAGGAAAGCTGAGTTGTATGCCAAACTGTCCAAATGTGCCTTCCATCAAACACAAATTGATTATTTGGGGTACAGGATCTCAGATAAGGGCATTGAAATGGATCCTGCTAAAATTCAGGCTATCTTGGAATGGGAACGACCCTGCACCCGGAGGCAACTTCAAAGTTTCCTGGGGTTCAGCAATTACTACAGATTATTCATAAGAGGGTTCGCTGAAATAGCCTTGCCACTGACTGAGTTGCTTTGGACGAAAGGGGTGGGGGAGACCCGCAGGGTAAAAAACCCAGGCGTGCTGCTGAGATGGACGCCGGCTTGTCAGGTGGCGTTCGATAAGCTGAAGGAGTCCTTTACAAAGGAGCCGATTTTACAACATCCTGACCCCTCCAAGCCTTTTGTGGTCCAGGTAGATGCCTCTGATTATTATATTGGAGCCTTGTTGATGCAAGGTGATGGCGCGGGGTGCTTAAAGCCATGTGCCTATCTGTCCCGTAAATTCTCTGAAACTGAGAGACGTTGGCACGTGTGGGAAAAGGAGGCGTTTGCAGTCAAAGTGGCTTTGGACTCTTGGCGCCACCTGCTCGAAGGGGCTAATCATCCATTTGAGGTGTGGACTGACCATAAGAACCTGGAAGCTCTTAGCACCCCCCGCAAGCTGAGCCCTAAACAAGTGTGATGGGCTCAGTTCTTTAATCGATTTAATTTCAAACTGAAGTTTATCCCGGGGAAAAGGAACTTTTTAGCAGACGCATTGTCCCGGCAACCCCAGGACTCTTGCTCAGCACCAGAAGTGGTCAGCACGCTGTGGACACAGCCCCAACTGGGAATGCCGGCTGTGACTCACAGCCAAGCCCGGGCGCAGCAGCCAGCCGGCAGTGATTCAGCGCCGCAAGGCACTTTGTCCATTTCCTCTCAATTGCAACAAAAGTTTCTAAAAGAGCAAAAGACTGATACTTGGTTGCTAGCTAATAAAGACAATGTTACTTTTGATCGGGGCTTCGCTTGGAAATCCAACCGTCTCTACATCCCTGACAGTTTGCGAAAAGACGTTTTACTCCGTTCCCACAATGATAAGGTTGCAGGACATTTTGGGTTTGTGAAAACGTTGCACCTGGTGCGCAGACAGTTTTGGTGGCCCACACTGCACAAGGATGTTAAGGACTATGTGGCTTCTTGTTCTGTGTGTGCTATGTCGAAATGCAAAGTGGGCAAACCTCAAGGATTGTTGCAACCCCTGGCTAGTCCTGCTTGCCCCTGGGAAGAAGCGTCTATGGACTTTATAGTGGAGTTACCCCCTAGTCAACGTAAAACTGTGATTTGGGTCGTAAAAGATTATTTCTCTAAGCAAGCTCATTTCATTCCATGTGTGTCCATTCCTTCCGCACGACAATTAGCCCGCCTATTTCTTGTACACGTGTACAGGTTACACGGATGTCCCTCCCACTTGATTTCGGACAGGGGCACACAGTTCACCTCTCAATTTTGGTGGGCATTCTTAAAGCTGTTGGGCACTAAACAGGCATTGTCCACGGCGTGGCATCCTGAGACTGACGGAGCCACGGAGGCGCTCAATTCCACATTGGAGCAATATTTGCGGGCTTTCATGAATTATCAACAGGACAACTGGGTTGATCTCCTTCCTTTTGCTGAGGTTGCCTACAACACCGCGGTTCATCAAAGCACCGGTCAAACCCCTTTTCGCACCGTACATGGCAGGGATTTTGTCCCTATCCCTGACTTGCCACAGCCGGCCTCGCTGTCCGAATGGTCAACACAGCTGGCGGATTCCTGGCCGGTCATCCAACAGGCATTAGCGGACGCCCAGTCTGCTTACAAACAGCACGCTGATAAAAAGCGTGCCCCTCACCCTGCATTTCAAGTGGGGGACATGGTATATCTGTCTACTAAGTTCATCAAGTCCTCTCAACCTTCGAAAAAATTGGCTCCTAAGTTTGTGGGTCCTTTTCCTATTGTCGCACAAATCAACCCTGTGACTTTTAAACTTGATTTGCCGCATAATTTGAAGCGCTTACATCCTGTCTTTCACTGCAGTTTGCTCAAACCCCTTACTCGCTCTGACCGCTGGCATGATCAACCTCCACCACCTCCTCCCATCATGATTGACGGGCAGCAACACTTTGAAGTGAAAGAAATTCTTGACTCTCGCCGGCTTCGCAACACGCTGCAGTACCTAGTTCGCTGGAAACACTTTCCCCACCCTGAATGGGTGGCCGCTCCCGATGTAGCTTCCCCTGTACTAGTTATCCGCTTTCATCATCCTTACCCTTCCAAACCGGGGCCTTAACATTTTTTGGGGGGGGGGGGCAGTATGTCATGTTCACCGTTTCAATGTGCTTGGTACATCGTAACGTTTCGCATGTCATTAGCCAGATACGTGTTTGATCTCAGAAGGGAGGAAGATTCCTCGTTGGGAAGTTCTTATCTGTTGGCCGCCGGGTTGGAATGTATTTGGGTTATCTCATGTGTTCAAGGTTGCTTTCCCAGGATGTGCAGAAAACAGTTGCTGGCACCTGGGAGGGGGGGTGGTTGCTATGGCTAGTAGGGGGGAGGGATTGCGTTTGTAGCCGAGGGTTTTTAGTTTGTATTTGGCGCACTTTTGGTCATTCTCAGCTTTCTCTGTATCTGCCTTAATTTCCTTAATAAATCAGATTTCATTTAGCAACCTCTTGTGAGTCTGAGTATTTGGGATAGGCAACCATTACACATGATTTCAATTGTCAGGTATGAGTTCAATTGTCAACTCATATGCACTAAGTAAACATTAATATTTGCACAGTCACTCCATAAGCAAACCACACTGATATTTTAATATTTCTCCAGCTATATCATCTATACCTGCAGTCATAGCATTTTCAACATTCCCACTACATTTATGACTTGCTTTTCATCATTTTTTTTCTTCGAGTATTGACAACAATCTTCTCAATTTCACGTATCTTTCACATATTATTGTGTTTCTCAAACAAATCTCTAAAATATTCCTTCTATATTCCCTTACTTCATTTTATCCAAAATTATTCCATTGCTCTTATTTTTAATTCCATTCACTCTGTTGACAGCTGCGTGTTTAAGCGTCTTCATCCACTTCTAAAACCACTTTTGTTTCCAACAAGATCATCTTGCATTTTCTCTTCCACTTTTAATCTTAACTGCTGTTTGCTCTCTTTGACTACATTCTTTTATTTTTTTTCTATACACATTGTATTTCTATCTCATCCTCATGTTTATTACTGATTACGTGCCATCATGTTGGTGTCAGCTCTTAGCCACACTTAGATAGATTTCCTCCATGACAATCTGTCCCTAACCTGGCCTTTCAGGTCTTTCATTGCCACTCAGTCCATCCACCTTGCTGCTGGTCATCCTCTTCCCTTTCCATTCACCTTCCCCAGCATTACAGCCTTCTCCAGAGGATTGCATAATGTATCCAAAGTAGGATAATTTGAGCCTGTGCCTTGAGTGAGAACTCTGAGTTGATTTTTTTGGACTATCCACTTGTTTGTTTTCTTGCATGTCCACAGTATTTTCAGGAGTCTTCTCCAATATCAACTTCAAAAGCATCAATATTCTCGCTATCCTATTTCTTCAAAGTCCAACTTAAGCTTTCATAGAGTATCACAGGGAATACCATTGCCTGCACTATCCTGATCTTCATTTTTATTACTATCATTCTCATAATGATAGTACTATCATTTATTACTATTATTCTCTTACTATCTTCCCTTTTAGTTTGTTATTCCACCAAGCATCCCATTAGGGTGACTCCGTGTTTTTCCATGGCACTTTGTAACACAAAGTGTCACAGTTTCCACATCCTCTTTCCTTCCACATCCTCTTTCCAAAAGTATCTTATACTTTTTCGTATGGTGTACTTTCCCTTCTCGCTCTTGTTCTATTTTCACTTTTTGTTTGTTTTACTCTCTTTTCCTCTATGTCTACCTTCCCCACAAATACATTCTTGACAGTATCAAAAAATGGTCTGTCACATATACAGAACATTTCATCACCCTTGCATCCTTCACTAGTTCTCACACTTTCATAATAAAAAATCAAATAATTCATACTTTTAGATTTATTCATTTGCCATATATTAGGATGAATAGACCTATGTTTAAACCAGGTGCTCCTCAGTCACCATGCCAATTCATTTCTGGGCCTCCAAAGAATACAATTTCTTATTTATACTTTCTCATCTTGTTCTCACCGATCCATTCATGTGAGCTAACATAATAATGCTTTCCATTTGATTGCATTCATTCAGAATGCTGCATAGTTATCTCCCAAATTCATCTCTAGTTCTTTCATTATAATCATTCAATGGAGTGTAAGATTCACTTTTGTTGTGAATGTATCATCATACTGGTAATCCTGAAGTAAGATCGTAAGCATACTCACAGTTTCACTTAGCAACCTCTTTACTTAACCACCAAGTTGCTGGTCCTAACTGTGGTTGCTAAATGAGGACTACCTGTACTGCATGTATCTCCTGCATGTATTTCTACTTTCAAATGCCCACCCACAACTTAGATGATACCAATTCATACGTTGTGACATTTTAACATTTTCATTCATAATTAAACCAACACCTTTACTTCCTTGCGCATCTTTAGCAACTCTACTGTGCAACATCAGATCACTTTCATTCAGATCTATTACATCTATTCCCATTCTTTTAATTTCAGAGACACATAAGTTATCTATTTTTTCTAAAGAATATATTTTAATTAATGCTCTTTACATTTATTAGTCTTACATTCCAAGGACCAGTCTAAGCAGTAGTAAGCCATCTGCAGTCATTTGAGTAGGTGGCATGTAAATTATAATCAATCAATCAATCAATCAATCTAGATCTTTAGTCTAGAGATTACCATGCAAGCAAAAAGCTTTAATCTGAACTAGGAGATACATGCAAACAAAAATGAACAAGCTAAACATATCCTTTTTCCTCCAATGATTTCTATTTTATGAAGATCTTTATTTAAAAATGTTAGCATTCCAGAAATATTTTGTCCATTAGTAACCACTAAAATTTTGTTGAAGTCTTGCATAACACTCTTTCCATTTCTACAAGCAATATGAATTTCAGGGGTGTAGCATTTACTCAAGACACTAGAAGTTTGCTGGCAATTTGAAATATTAAATTTAATTTGCGTATCTACAGAATGGGCTGATTGGAGTACAACTTAAATGGTCCTATAGATAGCCAGAGTCCTCACCTGTCTGCCTGTTTGTCTCTTTTTCCCTTAGCCTGTTCAGAGCAGGCTGCCCATCATATCCTTCAGACATGGACTCAGTCTGTCATCTCTACCTGCTTGGGGGGCTAAGAACAAGGATGAATCACCTAGCCTTCTCAGATCATCTAATCTCTATGGAATCATACCACCTGAATACTGCAGGTGACCAAGACCTTTTGTCAGCTCTAAGCTGATGGCCAGGCACAGTTCTTGTCACAGAAATCTGACAGAAAACTGATAAAGGCTATACTTGTTATAAGTGATAATCTTTTCTCATTCCTTCCTTGTAAGACTCATGAGGATATAATAATAAGCTTATGTGAGTTTATTTCATACTTATACTTGCTTTAAGGTTGAAATCTATAAAATGGAGTTTGTTCCAATAAACAGAATGGGGTGAAGGTACAGTTCCAAGTAAATATTACATAGTATTAGTCTGCAACCATATGCTTTCTTACAATAATTTGATGGACCCTAAGTTTTGCTGCATTTTCTCCTCCAAATATATAAAAGGGGTTCCATTGCCAGAGAAATCCTACAAAGGAAACCCCCTGCTGGCTTCCTGAACCTGATGTTTCTGACATTAGAAATAGCAGAATGTTAAGAAGTATGAAAAAGATCGGTGGTGGGGGATTGGGCCAAGAACAGGATGTGCCAGATTTTTAATCCAACAGGCTTAACGTTCATGCTCTACCTTGGTGCTAGTGTGAATATTTTTTGTCACTGTGATAAAAACATGAGCAGTGAGAAATGGCTTGGGTTTTTTGTTTTCAAACGATGGAGCGATGCAAGCATTTTTCTGTCTTGAGTTCCACCTGCTAAGTGGAAATTGCATGAGGACACTGGAGGTTGCTGAACCTTAAAGTCTGAGTGCTCTGAAATGGAAGACTGGATTGCTATACAAATGGTAGAATTGGATGCTTTTTTTGTTGGTTAAATATAATAATTTAGGGCAAGTAACTGCATTATCCAGATGCTACAGATTTCTACATGGATTACGTTCACATTAATTTAAAATATATACAGGACATCAGCAATAAAGAGAGACACAAATCGAAATGAAGTCCAATACATAAATGTATTTGCTTAATTCAAAATAAAAAACATCTACTGCATATTTAAGAATAGTTGTCTAAATCCTGATCTTAGCTCGCTCTTGGGATATTGTCCTGTGTCAGGTTGGTTAGTTTTTTAAAAATCTTGTTAACTTAAAAAAATGCTCATCACAGGTACATATCACATTATGTTTTCACATTAAATTAAATGCAAATTAAGTCTAAACTAATCTATTGCAAATTAGGTTTTGTGGGTGAGTGTTGCCTGCCCAAGTCACACACTCAGTGTTTGTGGCACTTCTGCTGTTATTCTTTTCAGCTTTTAAGAAGTGTGATGCCAAGAGGAAGAGAGGAAAGAACAGGCAGCTTGACAAAACAAGAAATACAGAATCTAGAGTAATGAGATGGAAAGGAAGCTACATACTCAAAGACAGATGATACGCTAATTTTGTTTTCAAAGTCAATGACATTAAATCAAAGAGATCCTAATGCACCATTAAAAATATGTCCGGGGAGTTAAAAAGCACCCGATCAGACAACACTGGCTTCCCAACTTGTCCTAATTCATTATGCACTTCGATTTTGCCACAACATGCTCTATAAACACAGTTACTAAGGTTTGTAAATCATGTCTTATGATATAAACTACTGTGTAAACCCAGCCACCCATGGAATATTCAATTTTGCAAAGTAAAGTCTCCTTCAAGTTGAACTCAACTCCTAGTGGTTTCATGGATATATCGTGCCAATAGAATAGGAAATGGCTTGCCATTGCCTTCTTCAATAAGCTACAGTTAGAGCTGGGTTTACAAAACATGTTATGCCAATCCAAACAAATCATGTTTGGGCCTAGCACCAGATATGAACCCAGTGACAGAGAAGGAGAGAGAGAGAGAGTAGGCAGAGCCATTATTAAGAAGCTGATATTTTAAAACTCATTGATAGAATATTCCATTCTGAAATAAGAAAATTATTATTTGATTAGTGTTACCATCACGTAGCACTTGTCAAAAATAGTATGTTTTTTTAAATAAAAAAAAACCCCTCTGTTCCCTTAGGATTTTAGCTTCCATCCCCTCTGAAGGAGTTTTGCTCTGAGGCAAAATCATGTGTGCAATTTATGAGAAGAAACAACAAGATTAAACATTGGGATTTTGAGAGAATGGAAGGAACCCTGTTTACTTCACAAATGGCAAGACATTTTTGAACTCAAACTTTCTGAAGTTTGGATCAGGCTCATAATAGATTCAGACCAATATTATTGAATGCACCTATCCTATTTCCATCCAAACTTAGCAAACACCTACGCTAAGGCATGGAGGCTTTCTATTGGGGGCTCCATTAGGTTGCACTACCATTGCAGCAGAGCAAGCACCAATTATAGGACATGAATTCTGATGCTTGCATCTGTCACTCCCATATCCCTTTCCCTTTTATCCTTATAACAGCATCCTGGCAACAATTGTGACAGATCTCATAGAACCCAATGACCCTACTAAGACATAATAGACATTGCATCTCCCTTGCCTAATTGTATCTGGGATGCTGCTAAAGGTCTAATGAGAAATGGAGATTTGTAGGGCTCCTAACAACACACAATGGAACCTTTGACTGGAATGGGGCTGAGTTAAATTAGTTTGATTTAGAGATGAATTGATTCAGTCCAAATTACTTTAAATAAGCCAAAACCAGCTTATAATTAGCTGAAGTTGTACATGTTTGTTTTGATTGTGCACTGAATGAATCACATATTTAGAAAGCTCTCAGAGGTGTTTGTCTATCAGATGGTTTTGCAGAAACCATTAGCCTTCAATTATGAGACATTATAGAGATGGGCAACCCTATAAATTTAAATAAATAAATGTAAAGAATGACATTAAATTAAAATTGCAACAAAATAACCCAATAACTAGATAACAACCAGAGCCAAAATTACAGATCTTCCCATAGATAAATGATGTCATACTGTGGCTGGTCCTTCCTGAGAACTGTTCAACTGACATTTGGGATACTTGTTCATAAACTGAGATTTTTTCTTTTAAAGCTATGGTGTTACAGAAGGAGGGTTGTGTTTGCTGGAAATGCATCAGTATGTGAGGGATCCTTGTTCTAAAAGCACAACGAGATGTATACCCCGATGGCATATTTATTTCAGTAATGCGCTTAACACAGTCAAAAGCAGACTGGCCAGTGAACCCCTCACTACTCAGTCCAGAAACCACCAACAGACTGTTACAACTGCATGGCATCACCATAGCACATAAACCAACTAAAACTCTTCAAAACATATTAAGTAACCCAAAAGACCCAATAGCCCAAGAAGAAAAAACAAGAGTTATTTACAACATACAGTGCAAAGACTGTAACAGCCACTATGTAGGACAGACAGGCAGAAGACCAGCACAGCGCATCCATGAACACCAACTGGTAGTCAGAAGACATGATGAGAACGCCTTAATCTCACAGCACATGGACAGACTCAACCATAGTTTCAACTGGGAAACTGTGAGCATCCTAAAGCAAGCCAAATCCAAAAACGCCAGAGAATTCCTGGAAGCCTGGCACTCAGGCAAAGCAGCCATCAAAGACACATAGAGGTAAACAACATTTACATAACATTCAAAAGAGACAATAGAAAAGCCAAAAGACCAGTACACTCCCTTGCCAGCAATTAACATCCAGATATGCAAAAATCAACACTAGGATTGAACCATCAAACAGCACAATACACCCTAATCAAGGAACTATTAACTCAGGCAATCAACCAAGCAGCAAACAACAGCCCAAAGAACTCCCAAGGAGAGAACAACACTCCCACCAACACAAGCAGGGCAAGCCACGGTGTATAAGCAGAGAGCAAGGCCCACTCCCTCTTCGCACTGAAGATGTTGCCTAGTCTGGCAATGAAACGTCTGCAAGAAAACAACAAGGCTCAGAGAGCACCAGGGACACCACAGTTCAACCCTGAGCTACAAATATTCGCTTCGATTGAGATATGTTTGAGCTAGCAAGTTCATTTTTAAACTCATTTTTCAGTTAGCTAAGAATAGCTAAGAATTGTTTAGAAACACAGAATTTCAGATGGCATATCCCAATCTAGCTAAGAAATGAAAGTTTCAATCCTATTCTACTTTACCTAGAAGTAAGTCTCAGGGAACTGAAGAGTCAGCTTCCCATGATGTAGTAGCTACAAACGAGCCATAGGAACTTGAATCTGGTGTGCTGCATGAATCCATCCCATAGAATTAGGTTACAGTTCAATATGTTATATGAACCCAGGCAACTGGGGATGTGTAAGCAAGTGATGTAAAAACAGGCGTAGGATGAGAAAATAACACTGTCTATAAGAAAAATTATGGGCATGCATAACCATGGTTAATTTAAATAATCTCAACCCAAGATATTCTGAACCATAAGCTAACTATATAACATGCTAGCTAAAATCCAGTTGACTAGTTTGTGGTTGTGTCATGTGAACATAGCCTGTTTCTTGCTTCTATATAGCAATTAAAATATATCACATGTTAGCATATTGTTCAGTGTCTTATAAATCCAGGCAATTGGATTAACTCAACAAACCATGGTTCAGCTAACCATAGGTAAGCCTGTTGTGCAAACACTGTCCATGTCAGTTTATGAAAACCATCCCCTTCCTTTTTCCCCACTCTGGGCTTTACTACCATCCTAAGATTTTCAGAATTTCCTCACAGAGGATCTCTGTTATCTTTGCAAGTAGTAAGGAAGAACAATTTCATTAGATACACCTCTTCCTTGAGTACAGCCCCTAGTTGCCCTTGGCTTCTTTATAAAAATTAAATAGACTTGATTGATACTTAGTGGGAGACCATTGGAAAGTTCCAAGGCTGTGGGTTAGATTGGGAAGCCAGAAAGAATCCCAGAAGGCAGGAAGGATAAAACACATTTGTACTGTTGCCAAATTTGGTCTAGTGGTTAAGGCACCAGGCTAGAGTCCAGGAGACTGTGAGTTCTAGTCCTGCCTCAGGCATAAAAGCTGGTTGGGTGACTTTGGGTCAGTTACTCTCTTTTAGACCAACTCATCTCACAGGGTGGTTGTTGGGGGAAATAGGAGGAGGAAGGAAGATTAGGTATGTTTGCCACCTTGAATTATTTACCAAGAAAAAAATAATAAAGGTAGGATAAAAAAATCTTTTAAAAAAGGCATTAATATGCCCATGTAGCCCTTTGGAATGAGGTTCCCCCCAAGATCTAGATGGCCCCCACTCTGCAGTTGTTTAGAAGAGCCGTGAAGACCTGACTCTTCACCCAGGCCTTCAGGGAGGGAGAGTGAGACCCCTCGCTTCATTCCATCTGGTCTGTTGTGCTTATCATCTTTTATTGATTTTATTGTAATTTCTTTGTTGGTTATTATGAGCTACCCAGAGTTGTTGGAAGTTGGGTGGCATACAATTTGATGATGATGATGATGATAATTCAAACTTGAGTCAAGGGAGACATTACCTTTTATAATTATTCCTGGGTAAAATGTTATACGCAAAAAGCCCAATGATTTCAGTAAAGCTCATTTCTAAACAAAGCTATGGTTTTCCCAGTAGTGATGTATGGCTGTGAGAGTTGGACCATAAGGAAGGCTGAGCACCGAAGAACTGATGCGTTCGAACTGTGGTGCTGGAGAAGAATCTTAAGAGTCCCTTGGACTGCGAGGAGGTCAAATCAGTCAATCCGACAGGACATCAACCCTGACTGCTCATTGGAAGGACAGATGCTGAAGCTCAGATACTTTGGCCACCTAATGCGAAGAGAGGACTCAGAGGAAAAGACCCTGATGCTGGGAAAGACTGAAGGCAAAAGGAGAAGGGGACGGCAGAGGATGAGATGGTTAGATAGCATCACCAATGCAATGAAGGTGAATGAGTAAACTCAAGGAGACAGTGGAGGACCAGAAGGGCTGGCGTGCTATGGTCCATGAGGTTGTAAAGGGTCGGACACGACTTAACAACAATAACATTTCTAAACAAATGGGGGTAGGATGTTGGGATAGTACCTGGGTGAAACCTAGCTAATTCATGTTGATTCAGTTAATCACAAGTCAGTTAACTATGGCTTAATAAAATGGCCAGTCATCAACATTTGCTGAATTAACCCAAATGGGGTACAGGTATTTCAAACACATGCAGCGAAGCAGAATGGTTCAAAGTGAGTGATTGGGAGAACAGAGACCATCACTCCTATCCTCCCAATTGCCATTGTTTTGGTTGGAGTGTACAGTACATGTGACTTCCTAAAAAGCTGTAGGTTAATTGTCCTGGTCTTATTACACTTATGCCCTTTCATTTCACTGCACTGACCTTGCACGCAGTCTGACCCTGAAGTCTGAGTACAAGATGGAGGCTGTAAGCTACAGTCCGAAACATCATCATTTTTCTTCCTTTCCCATTCAAGCCCCTGGCAATAGCTGGACAGGGTTCACTAGCCAGCCTGCTTTTGACCACCTTACGGGCATTACTGAAATAAATATGCCATCGGGGTTCAAACCCACTTCCATGTACACACTTCCCTCTGTTAAATCTCTGCCTGTGAAAATATGGGTTTTACCGCTGTGGCTGTGGGCCTAATACATGTTAGGAACTACAAGGGGTAATGTATGTATTAAACTAGTAGATTCGGGGCTCTCAAAATTTGCCCAGTTGGACTGGAAGTTCTTTCCTTATTCCCAGCACAATCACCTGGAGCTTCACTTTGGAGGAAAAATTAGTGGGGCTGTCCTTAGCTGGGAGGCCAACCAGTCACTGGGAGTCAGGCAACATTATTATTATTATTATTATTATTATTATTATTATGCTGTTATATCGGAGTTGCGAAACTCGGGCAACTGCTAGCGTTACCGTTGTCCCATTATCATCTGCTCTTAGGGTCGTCTGGAGTATCTCCACCCAGGTATGGCAACTCTGGCTTGTTAGCAAGCTCAGGGGGGTGAACGGGGCTCGCTGCTTTAAACCAGCGCGTTCTCAAAGAGAGCGGGGCCTGCACGTGGCCGGTTCCAGCGCCTCCCTTTGATGTTCAGTTTTTAAGGGACTTCGGTGCTTCCGCTAGCAGTTTCAGGTTTCGAGGCGCGGAGGGCATAGGGACGGCCTGCAGGTTTAACGCAGTTATACCTGGGCGTGCGCCGGGGAGGAGCTTTGCGCTGAGCGAGCCCCTTCTGGAGTTAGGACGCCAGCCATCTCCTGCGCCCCTCGGTCGAGGAAGAGTTCGAGCGCGCCGCCGCCTAGTATAGGGTGGGAGGAGCTGAGCGACCAGGCGGATTGCCGGGGGGTCCCACCTGCGGTTGATTGGCGAGGAAGCGCGGCGGCCGGGGAAAGCGAGGCGAGGGGCAGTTCGCCGCCTGTTCGTCCGCGCGGTTCCCGAGTCTCCCCCGCCCGGCCCCCCTCCGCCTTCCAGCGCGCTCTTTCTCCTCCTCCTGCCACCGCCTTCTTTCGCTGCTCGGCTTCCCATCTTCTTGCTCAGCCAGCCATGGACGCATTTCCAGTCGGGGACGAGCTGGGCAGCACCCCAGAGCCCACCATTTTGCAGCCTCCCGGGACCACTCCCGCGCCAGCTTATCCTGCCCTCGACCCGCAGCAAGGGGAACACCTGCGCATCGGGGAGGACGTACAATTCAGCGAAGAGGTGGAAGACAGAGGTGAGCCTTTCGGTCCGGGGACGCTTCCCGCCGACGCCTCGTCCCAGGTCCCATCATGCGGCGCACATTGCCCCACCCTCCCTTTCTCCACTTCTTTTTCTTTTTGGTTTCCCGGAATTCGAACTATTCTTAAGTTGCCGCTTTTTCCAACCCCCGCCCCCCCGGCACATTCAAGCCCCCTGGCGAATTTCGGGGGAGCCCTGCTTTGTCTATCGATGCTTCTCTACAGAAGACCCCTCTCTTTTCTCCCAGATGACTTTTCTGTAGTGAGCACCTTGCCCAGCCCTCCCGCAATTTCAGCTTCGCTTCTGAGCCGCTTCAGCGGCAGCCCCAGAAACCCTGATCAACTCTTTCCACCGACGGCCAGCGCGCGCTTCTTAGCGCAGAGCTACATTTTGCTACGTCACTTGAGGACCCACAGCGATGCCTTTCTCCTGCGGCTCGTCAGCGGTTGAAAATCGCCTGGCCCGGGACCTGCTCTTGTTGCCGGGACTCTCTCAGGCCCGCGCCGTCCTTGACCGAAGACTTCCAAAATCCCATTGCCTTTTCCTTCTAAAAGCCTCCGTCTCTTTGGTCCAAATGCTCTCCTGACTAGCCTCTCTTTGCCCGCACCTGTCCTGGCAGTCGCCCGTGATCGCCTCTGGTAAAAGAGTTCCTGAGCACTGGTATTAATAAAAGTTTATGCGACAATGAATAGCTTTAGTCTTTAAGGGTCCTTAAAACCCCTCGCCGTTTTCACCCTTAACGCGGATCTGAGCACCTCCATTGACTTCTCCCTCCTGCCCTTTACCATTCCTCCAGTCGCCTTAGCTTTCTCCCCGTGTGGGCAAAATCTGTTTTCCCACCTAGGCAGCTAGTAAATTAACTGCGGAGTTGCTTCCTGCGTTTTCCCCTGATTTTTTCCTTATTTGAAAATATGCATTAAACCAGCTATCAGTGTAGAAAAATAAAAACATCCCATGCCACCCGCTTTTTTAATGTGTGTGCTTGAATGCCTGTATTCAAAATGCAAATCAAAATGCATTCACTGACTTGCAAGCAGACCGCCTCATTCATTGCAAAGAAAGGATGCTGTGTATCCATTCTCCACCCTTCCTTACAGGGAATGGACACTCCATCTATTGTCTCTTGACAGCGGCACCTGCCCTGCACGTGTCTATTCACTGGCTTTGTATATATTTGTTTCTTTCTCTGAGTTCCCCCCACCCTCCATCTCCCACAATGAGGTGGAAGTTCCCTTTGAATTCAGACATTCCTTTAAACCTGTTCCTTGTTGTTTCATTGTGGTTATTGTTCATAATTCTTTTTTTCAGTGGCTTCTTTTAGATCTGTTCCTCAGATAATATTCTGGCTGTAGTTCTATTGTGTAAAATTGGTGGCGGTGATGAGGTGGTGTGTCCAGTTTTAAAATACAGTAAAAGTAGTTAAAATTTGAAGGTAGCTTGCTTATTACTTTGGAACTAGGCAGGAATGTGTGTCAACTATATAAGGTCCAATTTCAAGAGTTTAGGGTCAGAAATAGCATGGTCTTTATTTAACCAAGAATACTTCTCCCACTATTACCTTTTACAGTATATGCTCAGGCTGAGATTTCTGTCATATCTGAGAAAGGAACTAAAATGAAAGAAGAGAAAATATGTGTGTGTTGGGGACATTATTGTCTGTTGGAGACAAAAGAACCCCCCTAAGCTTGTTTCTGTATTTGCCTTCTTTCTTTTCAGTAATACATCTAAACTGGATGGATATTCCCAGGGGAATGTTAGAAATATTTTTATCGTGAAGTGTTTATTAAATGCACTACCTTAGTTTTCAGGTGCTTTTCATTGGGCCATAATGCATGAAGATTTTAAATGTAGCCCATCTAGAAAGTTTAAAGTCAGCCTCTCAGAATATTACTTATAAAATTTCTCCCTTTCCCATTTGTTAGAAAACAAAGAAATTTATGTCCAATTAATAGAGCTGGAAATAATCAGAAAATATAAAATATGATATTTCATGCAACATTAAATTGTACCAATTTCCTAAAGATATAAGCAGCTAGAAATATAGTTCATATAAATTATAAAATTTGTTTTTAAATAAAGATGGAAAAAACCATCACAACACAATGTATGCTACAATTTTATGTTATAAAAGCATTTAGAATTATTTAAAAACAGAATAATTTTGTCCAGGAATTGTGGCCTTTAAACAATGTATGTTTTACCAATTTTTGTATTGCTTGTTTATAATTTAACTTAATGGTTATTCTAGATGAATTTTGTGCATGTGGTCCAGAAGTATGATGCATATAAGACAATATTTCTGTTACATAGTTGGTAGGGATATGATGCTTGTATGTAATTGCAAAGGTCTCTGTCATATATCTGTACCTATATTCCATAGGTCTTTAAAGGATTAACAGTTGTAACTAAATAATGAGCGAATCATTTTCAGCTGGAAGAACTATATAGTGTATCTATTTATTAATATTTATCTGACTTAATTTAACAGATTCAGGTATTTTAGTTGCAATTAGAATGCATAGGTTTTAATTAGGTAGTAATAGTAAGCAAATTAAATTGAAAAATATAGATTAGTATGGGAAGAAGACTTGTATATCTTCCACCCATAACAGACTTTAAAAATAAATAAAATTCTAGTTTATTATCTTGTGAATAGCTTTGCTTAAGGCCTTGGTTACTGAGTCTTGTATTTTTTCATCCTAGAATCCACTATTTCAGAGGGCTTTATTTAATCCAATTGTTTGATAGTTAGGCCTGGATTGATAAGACTGTGCTTCCATAAAAGATAACAGTGATCAGTACAAAAGTAGGTATTCGTTCTTTTTTTAGAAATAACATTTAAGGAAAAGAGAGGGGAGCCCAGAACAATTTTTCAAATGTTGTGATTAAATAGACAAACAAGCTAAATTTGCTGATAAAACAATAAACTTAGAATTGAAAAAAGAAAATAAAACGGAAATAAATTCTATTACCACCTATATCTATGCTCTAGTTTTCAGATATATAGCTGTCTCTTTAAAAAAAGACTCTCATAAAGCTACCTTTTAGATTGGTGGTTCTGACTGACAGACATCCCAAGCAAGCTTTCCCTTGTGCTTTGACATCTAATTAGGAATTGCAGTGTGAATACTGAGCCATCAAGGTAGCGTGAAACCTTCATACATACACACCTCCTTTATGATTACAGTGTGCTCCGGGCAGCAATCAGGCTGCTTCTGCCTTACAGACATGTAGGCTCAGAACCCTGAACTGATGCACCCATGTTTCCTTTCTTGGTAGTCAGACGGCCTGTACTATAGGATACAAGTACGCATAGGGCGTACTTGGTTGATTCTGTACAGATCCGGTTATATTTTTGTGGCAAGGAATAAAGCAAAGGACATATGTTTGTTTCTTCTCATCAGGTTTACTAGAAAGCAGTACAAGATTAAAACCTCATGAAGCTCAAAACTACAGAAAGAAGGCATTGTGGGTTTCATGGGCCTCCATTATTGTTACCCTGGCTTTGGCAGTGGCTGCATTCAGTAAGTATTGAACAATTTCAGATCTTTAGACTGCGTCTTCAGTAACTGTACAATGCACAACATGATACTGCTGAAATTACATAGGAAAAGCTGTCTGTCCTCTTTTTCCTGAACATGGCATAATTGTTGAAGGTTAGAAGAAAGAATAGATCTTGGTGTTTTTGGGATTTCTATAGATGTATAAGTGTGTGCATTTTTTTAGTGGAATAGAGGATAACATGGGTTGTCTTTTTTAAACAAAAGGGGTTAAATAAGTTCCTTGAGCAACTTCATTATTGTACAGGACACAAAGACACTGTGATAACATACGCAAAGATGGAATAATTATTCTAATATAACATCTAGTTAATGTTCGAAGTGCAGCCTACCATTTTGATGAGATTCCTTGAGGTAGCTTTAATGATACCCGCGTGGATATGATTTTCTACTTTAGGCTATTCAAGTTAACATTCTATTCAATATGTTATTTTTTTGTCAATTATCCTGTGCGGACTCCAAAACTGAATGTTGCTTTAAAAATCAGATGAAGGAAAGAGGTTATTTCATTTAAAAAGAAAGTAGCTCAGCACAATGGTAAAACGCTGTACACTTGCTAGTAGGGAAGCTGATCTATGAATAATGCGAAATGATCTTGAACTTGATGGGGAGAGCTTGTGGTATGAGATGCAGAATTTGATAATGGTTCAAAAATAAGTTGCATTTGTTGGATTTGAAATGCCAGGATATTTATTTATTCTTCGCTATAAAAATAGAATTAGAAAGAGAAAGGATTTCTGTGAGATGGTGAAAATACGATCTTAATGCGGGAAAGGCAAACTGGATGCCTCTGCAGCATATGTTCCTGTGCTAATCTGTAGCAGTGGGCTATTGCTGAAAGTTGGTGTCAGCTCCCAAGGGGGGTTATTAGTCTTTGGCCAAATGGGCTCTGCAGAATTCAGCATATATTACTTGGAGTAATTTGTATGGAAAACACACACACTGTGTATCCATTTTTTCAAAGGAAGGAAAGAAATATAAATGCAGAACTCATCCATAAAGCAAAATATAGCTCCTGTAGATTTGTTCTATGCCATTGATAAAATTTGCTACCTAGGAATTGGAAGAGTTCTCAGACAGGAGCTGTGGCTGGGAAAGCAGTCTATGGCATTTTAGGCAAAAGGGTTAGGGAACATGAGCTGCAGCTTTTCAGAGACCTTCCCCCCCCCCTTTTTTTTTAATCTGGCAAGATGTAGTATTAATAACATTGCAGTGTGTGCTTTAGATATGCTACTGTTAACAATCTTTTTGCAGGGTTTGCTTGAAGTATGTGCAGATGAAATCAGTGGAGCATAATTCTTAGTGTTGACCAACCGTGCTAATTTGCATTAATACTTTGGGATAAAACTTTCTAAATATCACTTGGTATTACTATATTAAAACATGCCAGTAAGCAGGGACTTACATTGAAAGTGGAGAGCAGACCATGTCTGAAACTGAAGTGCCACATGTAGGGAACTGAGGAGATAAAGCAAGGTTTTTAGAATTCCCTGTTGTCACTTACTGTATATCCATAGCCATATTCTTCAAAGTTGTCTTATATTCACAGACTTGATAGCTGTCCATTGCAACAATTTTTTTTAGTGACTTAGAGATACTGTATCTCACTTTTTAACTGAAGCTCAAAATATCTCTGTTAGCCAGCAACATGAACAGAATTAGGACTGTGCAGCGTAATGCAGCCCTAGGCATTCTGTTAAAAGTACCCACGGCTGTATTCGATGGAAGTAAGTTCCAGGTAACTGCTATTAATTGCGCACATGTGGGTAGATGTATAGGTTTTAAAGTGATAGATAAGATAGAATAGTTTTTAAAAATAAGTTTATTAGGAAATCAGAAATGCAAAGCAAGAAAATACTTCAGTATTTGAAATATTTCAACTTTAGGATAAAAGGCAGACTTTTTGTTGAAAGTTAATAATACAGGAAAGGGCTAATGACTTTCAGAATTAAATACCCATTTGTTGAAACCCCTCCTATAGTTTAGAATGCTTGCTTCCCAGTTCCAAAAAAGAATGAGTAAAGGTGCAGCTTATTCAATTATCAGATATTCTAATCAAAATCTAAACGTTTGCCCATAATTTCCTGTGTTTCAGCACTGTAAAAAAACAAGTACATAGACTGGGAGGTATATCATTCTCAGGAGTGGGAGTCCTACAGAAGAAACTAAAGCAAGTAGGAGTTCCTAAAGGAACAGATGCAGGAAGTTTCAAATGTGATTATGTTACTCAGATGAGTAGCAGCCAACATCCCCAAGAATTTTTTTTTCTGATCTAAGTTGTGTCCAAAGGAATTTGTTCCAACAAAGACTATGTATGGATATCCATATGCCCCACTGAAACAGTTCTTTACAAGTTGTGGGAGCATAATTCTTAATCATTTGTGGAGGTTAGCCTTAGGATTCCCCATTGTTTCTTTCAATGAAAGCTTTGTGTATTTTCATTTCATATTTCCCTTCTGTTGTCAGCAGTTTCCATGTTTAGGCAATTGAAGTGCTTGCTTGACAGCTGTGTGATGTGATTGGCTTTCACTGGTCTGAGAATCCTTTTAGATACCTGCTATTTATGGCACATGTTTTCTAGCATACAATTCCTTAGCTGCTGCTTATTCAAACTACTTCTCATTCAAACTGTTCACAATGGCAAAGTAATCAAATGGCAAATCAGATCCTGTGTTCAGTGATTCCAACTAACTGTTTTGGGGCTGCTTTGACACATAATGCTAAACTATAATGTGATTTGTTGGGTTCTGACTCAATATGTTGTACAAACCAGCTACTGTGACTTGTTCAATGAGCCATGGTTAAATAAACATGATTTACCATGAAGTGTAAACCATTTTTTTTCTATATATAAATCAGAGAATTGTGGGGCATATGAATTAATCCACTGTTGCACAAAGAACATTTCTCATGTTATGGCTAAATATGTACGCTCTCCTTTTTAACCTGAGTTTTAGATTGAAGAATACAGTATTTTCAGGAGTAAATAGAACTATTTCTTCCTGTTTAGACTTGTCAAGCTAAAACTATAAATTTAGAATGAATTCATCTGACATTCTTAACAAAGGCTAATAAATAAATTTGTGTTGTACTAAGTTACCTACCATTTGGTTTATCTAGTTAAAAGAATGGGTTTTTCTCTTAGGGAATAAGAATAAGTTTACTGAAAGTAATTTTTGTTTAGTAAAAATATCAAGGTCTGGTTTATCTGGCTTTTGATCAGAAAGCAAAATCTCAGCTTCTCTGTCAAGATCTTTTCAGCTACCAAAATGGCTTCTAGATTACTATTTCATACAGCAACTTTTTCCTTATGATGTGAGAATTGCTAGTTAAGAAGGTACTCTTGGAAGCAGAAATTTATGCTTTCTTTGATGCTGGCTATAAAAAGAAAAGTCGAGGGCATTATTCTTTTACTACATTTCCTTTGGCATAAAGGTAAAGGTTTCCCTTGACGTAAAGTCCAGTTGAATCCGACTCTAGGGGGCGGTGCTCATCTCCATTTCTAAGCCTTAGAGCCGGCGTTGTCATAGACACTTCCGGGTCATGTGGCCAGCATGACGACACGGAACGCCGTTACCTTCCCGCCAAAACGGTACCAATTAATCTACTCACATTTGCATGTTTTCGAACTGCTTGGTGTGCAGGAGCTGGGACGAGCAACGGGAGCTCACCCCGCCGCGCGGTTTCGAACCGCCGACCTTCCGATCGACAACTCAGCGGTTTAACCCGCAGCGCCACCGCGTCCCACCTCCTTTGGCATAGAGATATAAAATATCACATAATTTGCTTGTGGGTTAGTTTCTTGTGTGGATTCAGCGACTGTAGTTTGTAAACTGTGGTTTATGGTTTAGTGCACAGAGGGTATTAAGAGAAAGTACATTTTCAGAGTGTACAGAGGGTGATAAGTGGGTAGATTACAGTTATTAATAGAATGCAAGTAAAGAGTTAAATGGGCAGTTCATTATAAGGAAAGTAGATACAAAACTAAGACTATAGAGACAGATGGGTGAAAAGAGAAGCAGATGAACGCTGGAAAGATGAAAAAAGAAAAGGAGAAAGAATGTGTTTATATAGATAAAAGAAAAGAAGCATTGTAGACTTTGCTCTGTAACTGAACAATTAGAAAGCATTTTGTCTGATGTACTTCTATAAATAGAAACCTGCATCCTGTACCAAGGTTTTTCAAGCTGTGTTTCATGGAATGGGATTCTGTGAGACATCGAGTAGGAAAGAGGTCTACCTTGTGAGGCTGCATTTTCATGGGGATTCTGTAGAATTTAATCTCAGTCTCAGAAAGGGAAAAGGATAGTTTATGTCTTAGTAAGCTATATTGTCTGATTGCTGTCAAGATTTGTGATATTTATTTATTTATTTATTCAAATTTTGTTACCGCCCATCTCCCCCAAGAGGGACTTTGGGCAGTTTATAATAAAATTCAAACCACAACAATAAACATTAAAATCCGATAAAACAAACAATTTACCAATATAAAATACAATGTAGATAAATATAAATATCTTGTATTTATCAAATATAAATATCTAAAATAAATATGTATCAAATATAAATATCTTGTATTGTAGTAGATATCTTGGAAGAAACAAGATTACAATGTATGCTTTGATTTTACTGGTGGTATAGCACCTATTTTTTAATCTTACAACAAGTAGTACTAAGTATTTTAAATTATGATTATGACTTCAGTATGAAAACAAAATTGTATCAGTAGTACATAAATAATGAATTAGAGTCTCATGGAACAGAACTCATATAACTGGAAGTCCACATTGGAGGACAGAAGTAGATTATTTATTAAATTTAGGAGCTGCCCAACTCTATCACTGCTCTGGGTGTTGTCTAGAATGAAACAGTTAAAGCAATGCAGTACAGACAATATCAAAAGTAAGTATCTTGGGGGAAGGGGACACAAATTCTGACTAACCAGACTTCCCCACAAGAGGTCTGCCACCCACTTTAGGGCTTCTCGAGGCCTGGAGGGAGGAGCCAGGTTTTAAGAGCTTGCTTGAAAAAGGTCAGGTTGGAGGCCATACAGCTCTCTGGGGAGAGCTGCCATTTCAGTGGGCAGCCACTGTGACTGACAAAGTCTTGGGTCCCATCAGATACACTGTTTAATGGATAGGACCCAGAGCATGCCAACTCTGCCAGACCATAGCATAGAGGATAGGCAGAAACTACAGAAGACAGAGGGTCTCTCAGATGACCAGACCCTATGCCATGAAGGGCTTTATTGATGATAACCAACACCTTGAACTGCACCCAGAAGCCTATTGGCAACTAGCTCACACAGTAACTTCAACCAGAATGTTTCACACTTGGATATCAGCAGAGCACAGCTTCTGAAAGCTGAAGGTCTTGAGATGACAACTGCCACCCCACTTCCTTCAAATTGGGCTTGCTGCTGGTGCCAAATTCAAAACCCAGATGGGCATATTTCAAAGATGGAACTCCCCCCTGGGCCAACCAGGTCTCAATTATACATGCTAGGTCATCTGCCAAATCCACAATTAGATCATGGATGAGAGTGATCTTACTCCATACCAATCTAGCATTCAGTAACAGCAAACGGAGTCCAGGGCTACTGAAGATTTGATGACCTGGTATTGGGGATGAATCTTGAGGGCTGGAGGCTGGTACGCATGAGCCCTGCCATCCAAATGAACAGCCCATCCTCAGCTTCCTGTTATATCTCCTCTTTCCTGTCACAACGTTGATGGAGCTGCTAGCCCTCTCCTCCCCTCCTGATTATCCCCCGACTCAATACTGCCCAGTCCATAAAGCACATGCAGTCATCCTCGCCTTCTCCTTTACCTCCATAATAACTATAGAACAATCATGATACCTTCTCAGTTGTTTCTGCACTCAGACACTTGGCAGCTGGGGAAGGGGGGGACATTGCTGTGGTCACCAACCATCCACACTTACCCCCTCGCACTTGCCACCCATCCACTCTCATTTACCTCCCCTCCACTCCCTGTCCTTTGTACTGGCACACTCTGGGGTAGGTTGTGGGTCATATTGGGGTTAGCCCATCCCAGATGCTTCCAGTCTATAAACAGCAAGGATGAAGAATAGCTGGAAAAAGTTGGAAAAAGCCAGCAGAATACATGCAGCAGCAGCAGCCTGATTCAAGCATAGACAAAAAGACAAAAAGAGAATGGCTTGAAGGCTTAGTTCAATAATGACCAGTCCAATTCTGCTCCCACTGCCCCAGTTCCCTCCAGGTGCACCTCAGGTCATTGTTTGCAAAGACTTTCCACAGGAGAAGAAAACTTTCCGGAGGCCAGAGAGTCCACTAACATTCTTCTGCCAGGCCAGTGGGGGAAAAAAGGAAACTCCAATCAAATCACCCCATGACTGTCAACACACAGATATAGACCTCTGCCCCCCAACCCTGGCCCCCACTTCTATTTGACAGTCCTTGACTATTTGAAGACTTCTGACAGATTTCCCTCTTCTTATGTAGGCTGAACATATCTAGATTGTTCAACCATTCCTCATAAGGCTTGGTTTCCAGAGTCCTCACTATCTTGGTAGCTAACCTCTGAATTTACTCCAAATTATCCCAGTCCTTTTTGACTTATACCCAGACTGGACAGAATATTCCAAGTGATGTCTGATTACTTCACATATGCTGGACTTCAGGTTCTTGTTGATGCAGCCCAAGATAGTACTTGTGCTTTTGAATGGCTTTGTTGCTGGCTCACATTTAACTTGTGGTCAACTAAGACACTCACATCCTTTTCATATACACTGTCCTATTGCCAAGCTAGGTCTCCCCAACTTTATATTGTCCCTTTATTGTTTTTTTTCTATCCAGATGCAGAACTTTATATTTCTCCCTGTTAAATACCAACCACTTCATTTTAGCCCACTGATCAAGATTTTTTTTTAAAATCTTCTCTCTCTCCTCTGCAATATTAGCCCTGCATCCCAGCTTTGTTTCATCTGCAAACTTGTTAAAGGTCCCCTCAAGTCTCTCATCCAAGTCATTGATAAAAAAAATTGAACAGCATAGGGCCCAGGACAGAGCCATAGGGCACTCAACATAATACTTCAAGTTGTTCTAGTAACAACAATTTCTGGAGGGTAGTCATTCAGCCAGTTGTGAATTCTAAGAGTAATAGCATCTAGCCCATATTTTACTATTTTATTAAGGTGAATATTACGATGAAATTCATGGAAGGCTTTGCTGAGGTGCAGATACACTAAATCTATGGTGTACCTGGACCTTAGTAGACTCCCTTCAGTAGATTCCCTTAATCTACTAAACTAGTAATTCTATCGAAGGAGATTAGATTAGTCTGATACAATTTGTAACGCACCCATGCTGGCTCCTATTAATTGTAGCATACCTATCCAGGTGAAAGGTGAAAGGTCCCCTGTGCAAGCACCGACCCTTTTAGGGGGACGCTGTTCTCACGACGCTTTCTTGGCAGACTATAGTGGGGTGATTTGCCATTGCCTTCCCCAGTTGTCACCTTCCCCAGGAAGCTGGGTACTCATTTTACCGACCTCAGAAGGATGGAAGGCTGAGTCGACCTGAGCTGGCTACCCGAGAATCCAGCTTCCGCTGGGATCGGACTCGGGTCGTGGGGAGAGTTTCGGTTGCAATACTGCTGCCTGCCGCTCTGCACCACACGAGGCTCTCATACCTATCCAAGTCCCCCACAAAGTTGCGGTTTTATTAAATACTCAATGACCTTGTCCAATAAAGATGTCAAGCTGACTGATCTGTAGCTTTCCAAGTCCTCCTCCTTCTCTTTTTTGAAGATGGGTATTGTATTTGCTGTACTCCATTGTTCAGGGACCTTACCAGTCCTACCAGGAGTTCTCAGGAATTAGCAAAAAGGTTTCTGCAATCATCGCTACTAGTTCCTTTAGTATCCTGGGATGTAAGTCATCTGATCCTGGAGACCTGAATTTGTTTAAATTAGCTAAATTCCCTTTAATCCTCCTTGTTTATCCTAAATTGCAAACCCTTGCTCCCAGTGCATAGCGATGAGCAGCTAAGGTTCCATTCTATTCTGAAAAAATACAGATGCAAAATAGAAGTTAAATAGTTCTGCCTTGTAACCATTAGCTGCAAGGGTCACTACTTTCCCCACGAAAAGGACATGTCCTCTTTAGCTTTCATTTCTAATGTATCCAGAGAACCCTTTCTGTTGCTCTTGGTGTCTTGCACAGGCCATAGCTGATTCTGAGCTGTAGCCTTTCTGACAGAATCCCTAAAGCGTCTATCCTGTTTCCATTTCCTGTACATGTTTCCTTCTCTCTTCAATATTTTAGAGATGGATATCCACTCTGGCCTCTTTACAGTTTTCCCATTTTTCCTTTTTGGAAAGGAGGATTGTTGGCAATTGTGTCTTGTTTTGTAGGATTTGCACACTTTTCTTCTTAAGGATTTAAGCTGGATCTGACTTTCGTTCTCTTGGAGTTCATCAAAATCTGCTGTTCTGAAGTCCAGTATGCAGGTCTTACTGTTCTCAGCAGCTGCTCCTCTGGATATCACAAATTCAGATACAATACAATCAATTTGCCCCATGGTGCTGGTCACCTTCATTTCTTTAACTAATTTCTCTATGTTGGCAGCGATTAGGTCCAGCATAGCTTACTTCCTTGTTCTTTTTTCCACCTGAAAAGTTAAGTTGTCAGCAAGAACAGAGAGGAATTTGTTGGTCCTATGGCTGTTGGCAGTTAGATTCCCAGCAGATGTCAGGATAAATGAAACTCCCTTTATCGCTTTACATGCTTTTTTTAAAGACTGGTCATCTGATGCAGATAGGCCTCATCTGTATCTTCTGACTGCCCAGGTGGTCTATAATAATTCCCATGGTATCTCTTTTGTTGCTCTCTCCTTTTATTGCTTCACACACATCTTTACTGCTATTTGATATAAGGTAATAGCAATGCATTTCTTTTTACTAACAAGCATTTATTATTTGAAAATATAATGCCTTGAAATCTGGAGAATAAGATCCTTTTTTGTCTTACGATTCTGCATATCATACTCTTCCTGTTCAGATTTGCTAGCCTGACACTCTACTTACAATATCAAAGTTATCATTATGATGTGGTTTAGTTTCTGGTTTAAATACAGGCTCAATAAACTGCTGAAAAAAAGATTCTATTTGCATGGAGATCCTGATTATTTGGAAAACTTTGTGGCAATAGATAACATGTCAGTTGTTAAAGATAAAATTAATTTTTCTGCTAAAGCATTTTTGCATATTCAGAGAACATATTTTAAAATACTCTTTATTTTACTTTTTTACTGTAAAATAAAATGTTTATTGTAAACTAAAGTGCAGTCTATAGAAGGTTATTTTCCAAAGAACTTAGTCTGGATGTATAATTGTAATCAGAGTTCAAGTATGAATGATTATATGTTGGCTACCCTTACTACTACATGATTTTATACACACATACCCCACCTGACAAAAATACAGCAGACCACCACACATTGCATTAAAAAAAAAGTCAAATTCATAGTGTAACATTCAAGATGAAAATATATATTATCAGAAGAGAATGATGCTTTCATCAGTTTTATTCAGAACAAAACCCTTTCCACTGAACTTCAAGGAGTTGCTATACTATTTATACAAATTAACTATTTACAAATCTATTGCTGAAATAATGGAAATTAATATTGTAACCTAACTTCTATTTTCTAGCAATGATATTGCTTTTAGTTGGAATAATCCAGTTTATGAGTTCATATATCACACTAGACTATCCTTTATCTATGGTGTATTGAATAAATACTTGGCTGGGTTACCAATATACTAAACCCAAACCATACTAATCAGATAATGGCTTAGAGGTATGGTTCCCAATGTTAGATGCAGTGGATGCCACATATGACATCCCCTAGGCTCAATTCCCATCTGACATTTTACAACATAAAAATCAAAATGGTGAGGGATACATCCTGGGAAAAAAAGTGGTAACCATGTATTTGATGATTAGTTGTAGCTTTTCATTTATTGTTCTTTGCCATGGTATATAAATTACAATTGTTGTTGTTTATTCGTTTAGTCGCTTCCGACTCTTTGTGACTTCATGGACCAGCCCACGCCAGAGCTTCCTGTCGGTCATCAACACCCCCAGCTCCCCCAGGGACGAGTCCGTCACCTCTAGAATATCATCCATCCACCTTGCCCTTGGTTGGCCCCTCTTCCTGTTGCCCTCCACTCTCCCTAGCATCAGCATCTTCTCCGGGGTGTCCTGTCTTCTCATTATGTGGCCAAAGTATTTCAGTTTTGCCTTTAATATCATTCCCTCAAGTGAGCAGTCTGGCTTTATTTCCTGGAGGATGGACTGGTTTGATCTTCTTGCAGTCCAAGGCACTCTCAGAATTTTCCTCCAACACCACAGTTCAAAAGCATCGATCTTCCTTCTCTCAGCCTTCCTTATGGTCCAGCTCTCGCAGCCATATGTTACTATGGGGAACACCATTGCTTTAACTATGTGGACCTTTGTTATCAGTGTGATGTCTCTGCTCTTAACTATTTTATTGAGATTTGTCATTGCTCTTCTCCCAAGGATTAAGCGTCTTCTGATTTCCTGACTGCAGTCAGCATCTGCGGTAATCTTCGCACCTAGAAATGCAAAGTCTTTCACTGCTTCTACATTTTCTCCCTCTATTTGCCAGTTATCAATCAAGCTGGTTGCCATAATCTTGGCTTTTTTGAGGTTTAGCTGCAAGCCAGCTTTTGCACTTTCTTCTTTCACCTTCATCATAAGGTTCCTCAGTTCCTCTTCGCTTTCAGCCATCAAAGTAGTATCATCTGCATATCTGAGATTGTTAATGTTTCTTCCAGCGATTTTAACTCCAGCCTTGGATTCCTCAAGCCCAGCATGTCGCATGATGTGTTCTGCGTACAAGTTGAATAGGCAGGGTGAGAGTATACAGCCCTGCCGTACTCCTTTCCCAATCTTAAACCAGTCCGTTGTTCCGTGGTCTGTTCCTACTGTTGGTACTTGGTCGTTATACAGATTCTTCAGGAGGCAGACAAGATCACTTGGTATCCCCATACCACTAAGAACTTGCCACAATTTGTTATGGTCCACACAGTCAAAGGCTTTAGAATGGTCAATAAAACAGAAATAGATGTTTTTCTGAAACTCCCTGGCTTTTTCCATTATCCAGCAGATATTGGCAATATGGTCCCTAGTTCCTCTGCCTTTTCTAAACCCAGCTTGCACATCTGGCAATTCTCGCTCCATGAATTGCTGAAGTCTACCTTGCAGGATCTTGAGCATTACCTTACTGGCATGTGAAATGAGTGCCACTGTTCGATAGTTTGAACATTCTTTAGTGTTTCCCTTTTTTGGTATGGGGATATAAGTTGATTTTTTCCAATCTGATGGCCATTCTTGTGTTTTCCAAATTTGCTGGCATATAGCATACATTACCTTGACAGCATGATCTTGCAAGATTTTGAACAGTTCAGCTGGGATGCCGTTGTCTCCTGCTGCCTTGTTATTAGCAATGCTTCTTAAGGCCCATTCAACCTCACTCTTCAGGATGTCTGGCTCTAGCTCACTGACCACACCGTCAAAGCTATCCCCGATATTGTTATCCTTCCTATACAGGTCTTCTGTATATTCTTGCCACCTTTTCTTGATCTCTTCTTCTTCTGTTAGGTCCTTGCCATCTTTGTTTTTGATCATGCCCATTTTTGCCTGGAATTTACCTCCGATGTTTCTAATTTTCTGGAAGAGGTCTCTTGTCTTTCCTATTCTATTGTCTTCTTCCACTTCCACGCATTGCTTGTTTAAAAATAATTCCTTATCTCTTCTGACTAACCTCTGGAATTTTGCATATCTCCCCCTATTACTGTTGCCTTTTGCTTTCCTTCTTTCCTGGGCTACTTCTAGTGTCTCAGCAGGCAGCCATTTTGCCTTCTTGGTTTTCTCTTTCTTTGGGATGTATTTTGTTGCCGCCTCCTGAACAATGTTGCGAACTTCTGTCCATAGTTCTTCCGGAACCCTATCTACTAAGTCCAGTCCCTTAAATCGATTCTTCACCTCCACTGTATATTCCTTAGGAATATTAGTGAGCTCATATCTAGCTGATCTGTGGGTCTTCCCTAATCTCTTTAGTCTGATCCTAAATTGTGCAAGAAGAAGTTCGTGATCTGAACTACAGTCAGCTCCAGGTCTTGTTTTTACCAACTGTATAGATGTCCGCCACCTTTGGTTGCAAAGATGCAGTCAATCTGATTTCAGTGTTGTCCATCTGGTGAAGTCCATGTATAAAGCCGTCTCTTAGGTTATAAATTACAATTACGAGTACATAATCATTCTAAGCCACGATTTGCTTAACTAAAGTTGTTGCATAAGCTAAAATTGAATGGGTTCATAATCACCTAAGTCATCACTCTCTTTTGTAAATCATGGCTGGACTTGTAAAATGTGCTACACCAGACAGACAAAATTACCTTTGAGATGTGAATTCAGCCATTGACTGGGATGTGTAGCAATATATTACCTTCAGAAAGAATGTGAAGCGTTGTGCAACAGCATGCACTAAGTTTTTAAAATTAATTTCAATCTCTTACCAAATGAAGAAGAGTGGTTAAGAGGTGCTATGGATAAAAGACTCTTTGTATGATCCGGAATGTTAATATTTTGAGTTAATCAACTCTTATTACTTAATGCTTACTTCATGATACAATAGACCCTACTGTTCAGTGATTTGCTTTGCTTTGCTTTGGCAGTAAACATTTATCAGGCCATCACTTCCAGCTGTGTGGAAGTAATAATACCCAAAGGAGCCTGTTCCATGGCTTTGACATGTGAGATATTAGGTACGCAAAACAAACTCATCACTTTAATGAACAAGGCGTAATATATCAGATATAATGAAGTGTAACTAAGTAGAGTGAGTTCTTAGTAAAATATTTTACAAAATCCAAAAGGGCAAGTTTGCATGGTAATGTCTGTTATGCAATGTATTGAAAAAATACTTACTGATCTTAGGTAGATAAAATAGATCAGTTAAGTAGGTTATTCCATAGTTTTATTCTCTAACATAAAATATGGGATAATATTTTTCCTCCCATTATTTCAGCATTCCAGTGTGTCTTGATAGCAATCTCCCAACCATTAAAGTCTGTCTGTCTATTTATTGGCATTGCTAGGCTGTCCCACTCTAACAATTACCTTGGTGCTCAGGGATCTGATTCTGAAGAAGGCAAGGTTTATGCTGAATGCTTTTCTTTAGATATTGCACTTTGTATTTTAATATTTATTTTTATTTTCTCTTTTCTGTCAAGGCAGCCAAAGACTAGTATCAGGAAGGCAGTTATGCAAGTATACAGAGAACACATTATAATTTTGATCCTGTGTATAAAATATTTTCTCTGAAATACTGATGTTTTCCATTATTACATAAAGTAAATACTCATTAAAGGATACTAGACATCAGAAACATACAACCCTTTTTTATTGCTTTCCTATTATTGCCTCATTTTTGCAAAATTGTGTCAGGATTGATTTAGAATTGCCAGCACTGAGTTACAATGATAGTAATTCAGTGTTAGTCATTGTTCCTGGGTTATGGAAGTGGTTTAACACTGTTTTTTTAGTACTGATCCATGTACTGCAGTTCAACTCAGATTATTTCATGATATTCCATTTAGAGCATATAAGGAATGGAGTGGTAATGGTATTAAACAAAGAGACATTATTACATGATTGGGTGTGACTCAATAAATGAGAGCATAATATCTGTTAGAATTAGTGATTATCCAGTAAATACTTACTGGATATTTTAGGCGCACTGCAGGAAAACAGTGGCAAATCAGCTTACACAGAACATGACTGTGGTCTCAGGTTAAAAAAGATTGGTGCATATGTACCTATTTCAAGGAAGAAACATGCAAATGACTGCATAAATTATTAAACTACTGCACTAACACTTTACACAAGCAACATTTTCCTTGAGTTTGTATAACTATAAGAAAGAAATGCTAAAAGAAATAAGCAGGTATCAGAAAACCACGAAGACATTATCGGAATGATATAAAAAGGATAATTCAGGAAGCCACAAAATTGACTGTGTATATCTTACGAGGAAATATGCAACTAATTTTACGACTGTTTGGTGTTCTAGAGAGCAAGGGATGGTTAGAATTAAAAGAGAAAATGCAATGTGATTTTGGTGGAAATGAAAATTGGCTTGGAAGTGAATGAGGAGGGCTAAGGAAGCAGCCTCCAGGAAAGTGAAAATAAAAATGATTAAATGATTGGGGAGGGAAATGAGGGAATGCTGGAAGGAATATTTTAGAGATTTGTTTGAGAATTACTCTTACTTGGAAGACTGGAATTGAAATGAATGGTGTAGAGTTAGTATCAAAGAAAAGGGTATAATATGGGCTGTGAGAATGTTAAAATTGGTAAGGTTGCTGGCAGGGCCACAACTAAGGGAGGGCAAGCGGGGCATGTGCCCTGGATGCCACGCGGGGGGGGGCACCAAAATGGGCATGGAATCCATGTTTGCTCCTGGTGACACAGACCCTAGTTGCAGCCCTGGTTGCCAGTGAAGGTGGTGTGACTGAAGAAGTATTAAAATATGGATGTGCTTTACTTACATAGAGTGTGTGTGACTTACAGGTAGTCCTCACTTAACTGTTCATTTAGTGATGGTTTGGACTTACAACAAAAAGGGACGCGGTGGCGCTGCGGGTTAAACCACTGAGCTGCTGAGCTTGCCGATCGAAAGGTCGGCGGTTCGAATCCGTGTGATAGGGTGAGCTCCCGTTGCTAGTCCCAGCTCCTGCCAACCTAGCAGTTCGAAAACATGCAAATGTGAGTAGATTAATAGGTACCGCTTCAGCGGGCAGGTAACGGCGTTCCGTGTAGTCATGCCGGCCACATGACCACGGAACTGTCTACGGACAAATGCTGGTTCTTCGGCTTTGAAACGGAGATGAGCACTGCTCCCTAGAGTCGGACACGACTGGACTTAATGTCAAGGGAAACCTTTACCTTTACCTTTTACCTCAGACTTACAACAGTGCTGGAAAAACCTGGCTTATGACTAGTCCTCACTCTTATGACCATTGCAGCATCCCATGGTAATGTGATCACCATTTTCAACCTCTCCAGCCGGCTTCTAGCAAGCAAAATCAGTGGGAAGCCATGTGATTCACTTAACAACTATATGGCTTGCTTAATGCCCATGGTGATTCGCTTAACAACAGCTGCAAAAAGGTTGTAAAATCTGGTTGGATTTGTTTAATGACCGCTTTGCTTAGCAACTAAAATTCCAGTCCCAGTTGTGGTTGTTAAGCGAGGACTACCTGTATTTAATGAAGACTGCATCTATGCCTTATGATTGGAATTATAATTCCCTTGTACAAAGGGAAAGATAGCAAGAATGAAATAAACAAGTGTGGGGATTAGATTGCTAAGTGTGCCTAGGTAGGAATGTGGCAGAATTCCGCTATAAGAGATGACAGTGAACAAAATCTGGGAAGTGCAGTGATTGTGATTGCGTAGACCAGCTTCCTGCCTTTTGTAAGAAGCGAAAATGGCTGCGTATAAACTCATGGTTCTGTCCACTTTGTTATATAGAAGTAAATGTTGAGAATGAATGCACTGGGATTGGTCTATCTGAAAAAGTATGTATGGTAAAATAAGAGATGGGGTAAAGAATGTATGGATGCTAAATGAATGTGGACTGAGTACAACAGTAAGTGACCAGTGTGTAAGAAGCATGTTAAGATGGCTTGGTTATATATAGAGAATCACAAAACAGATCTATGAAGGATGACTGAATAGGTGGAGAAAGGGGAAAGTTAAAGTTGTGGTTGCATGGAGTTGATGAAATCCTCAGAAAGAAGGAGGAAAGATGTCTAAAGAACAAAAGGCAATGTATGAAGTAGAAAATGGAAGTGGTGGAATTAAGATTGGCTTGCAAGGATAAAATAGCATGAAGGGATATAGTAAATTTTGTTGCTCTTATCTCATACCTTTAATTTCTTTGCTTACTATTTCTTCTTTTCTGTATTCTGTGTAATACAGCTTATCCCAAAAGGGAATAGTGTGATGGGTTAATATGTATGTATGTGTGTGTACTAGAATATTTGGTAATTCTTTTGAAGATTTTTTTGGTTATAATTTATTTATTAAAACATTTAAAGGAACAGAATAAATAGCTATGTAAAAGAAAAAAAAGTTTGAAAAAGATATACAAGTGATCCTTGGTCAACAACCACTTGTTTAGTGACTGTTCAAACTTGTGATGGCACTGAATGAGTGGTACTTACAACCATTCCTTGGAGTTCTGGCCATCACAGCATCCCGTGGTCATGTGGTTGCCATTTGTGACCTCCTTTGCCAGCTTCCAACAAGCAAAGTCAACTGGGAAGCTGGCAGGAGATCACAAATGGCGACCATGTGATGTCCTCGCTTAATGACCCACATGATCCTTGCTTAACAACAGCAACCAGGATTGCTAGAATTGCTGTCACTAAATGGCACAGTCACATAATGTCACAGTTTATGACCATGTCACTTAGCGACAGCAATTCCAGTCCCAATTGCTGTTGTTAACCGAGGACTACCTATAGTAAGCAAAGAGTTCACAATTATAAAATTTAAAATTCATGATTTCATTAATTGATTAATTAAATATATAGAACTAAATTCACTGTGCCATCTTAAGGAATATTTAAAAATCTCAATAGAATTTAAACACAATATTAATATTATGACTATTTGTCATTGTTCCAAAGATAGATGCAAATAACCATATAAAGGAAAACAAAAGGAAATGGAAAGGAAAGGAAAGATTTAAAAAAACATTTAAAGGAAAGAAAAAGAAAAAAACAATATTGGGAAACTTACAGCTTTAAATTCCCTCCCATTGTACCTGACTAATGGTTGCATGAACATATTTATAAACATTTTCTAATGTAAAGACACTAAGACTAATTACTGTTTTTACATTAATTATTTTTCCCTTAAAAACTATTCTGAGTTTGCCTTGTTGTGTGACATATGATACATAGAAGACCCATTCTTGCTTAAATCTTTATATTAAGCAAGAAACTATTGTTAAGTACTGAATTTGGAAAACTGTTTCAGAATAGAGCTGTGCAGAGATTCAAATTTGAAGGACAAAATATTATTTGGAGGACATGTATGCAGCACCTTTTGGGAACACCTTAAACATGCCTTTTTCTGAGATCACACATAGGCTGTGATGGACAGTCATGTGAATCCAAGAAAAGCTGTAGCTGCTTTAAGGTATTCTTATAATGTGCTATCTGCATGCCAAATCTCATTTTACCATTCAAATATGGATCTCTGCCCAGCCCTTGTTCAGAATAGGGAGGGGAGACAAATATTATGTTGTTCCTGTACGGGTTTAATTCATATAGAAATATTTATTTATTTTCTATCCCATCTTTATTATATTTATAAATAACTCAAGGTGGCAAACATACCTAATACTCCTTCCTCCTCCTATTTTCCCCACAACAGCAACCCTGTGAGGTGAGTTGGGCTGAGAGAGAGTGACTGGCCCAAGGTCATCCAGCCGGCTTTCATGCCTAAGGTGGGACTAGAACTCACAGACTCCTGGTTTCTAGCCCAGCACCTTAACCACTAGTCCAAAACTGGCTCTTAAATATGCTTTAAGAATGCTAGATTGGGAGAATGCTAGATTGGACGAGAGGATAGCTGTAATCAAAACTGAAGGTTTTGAAACGTTAACAGTTTGGATATGCAGACAATACTACCTTAGTAAATGAAAGTAAAAAAGAGTTACAAAAGCTCATTGGTTAATTATGTGCCATCAAATTGGTGTGGACTCTTAGCTGTCACAGAGATAGATTTTCCCATTTGTGCCCAAAGAATGATTTTCCCATTTGTGTCCTTTAGGTCTTCCAATGGTGTACACATAGCCACTGTAATTGAGTCCATCCACCTTCCTGCTGGTCATCCTCTTTTTCTTTTTCTTTCCACCTTTCCCAGCATTATAGATTTCTCCAGAGAGCTAGGTCTTTGCATAAGGTGTCCAAAGTAGGATAATTTGAACCTAGTTATTGTGCTTCAAATAAGAACTTCAGGTTAATTTGTTCAATGATCCTCCTCCTCCCCCTCCCCCTTATATTTAATCTTAGCCCATTTTTTCATAGTGTTCCTTGGCTTTCATTACTAGAGCTTGCAAAATATTTTATTTTCAGCTATCAGAGTAGTGTCATCAGCTTGGAAGAGGTTATTGATGTTTCTTCCTCCACTTTTAAAACTATGCCAATCTTCTTCCGATCAATATACTGTATATTCTGCATGCAAGTTGAATAAATAAGAGGAAAGCGTACAATCTTGTCTCACTCCTTTGTCATTCTGGAGCTGGTCTGTTTCGTCATGTTCTGTCCATATTGTGGCTTCCTGACTTGCATATAGGTTTTGCATGGGGCCAATGAAAGATTCTGGGATTTCCATTTTTCTAAACACATCCAAGCCTACATATTGACACAATTGAAGATCTTTCTATAATCAATGAAGCACACACTGACTTCTATTTGTTATTCTTTGGCTTTCTCAGTTATCTAGCATGTATCAGCAATAATGTCTAATTTGAACATCTGGCATCCAACTAATCTGAGTTGGATAATCCTAAACATTATTTTGCTAGCATGTGAAATTATGGTTATTGTATGATGGTTCACACACTCTTAAATGTCCTTTCTTTGGTACTGGTATGTAAATTGACCTCTTCCAATCTCTTAGCCACTGTGGTGTCTCCAGATTTTCTGTCACAGCTTGGTTAGAACCTATATCAATTCTTCATCTGTTGCTTGCCATATTTCTGTAGATACTCCATCAATTCCTTTAGCCTTCCGATTTAAAGACCAGAGTACTGAACTAATATCATCTTCTAGTACTAGAGGTTCTTGTAAGTAGAGAATATTTTCTAAGGTATCTTGGGTATGGACATTTCTATTGTAGAGAATTTTACTATATTCTTTACATTCTTGTTTAATCTTCTTTGAATTGGTTACTATCTATCCATTGATGTCCTTTAGAGTACCAGTTTGATGTTGGAATCTCAGAACTTCCTTCTGAGTTCAGAGATGTTTGGAAGATTTTACTTGTTTTTTCCATGCCTGTCTCCATTTTCAGTGTCTTTACCAATGCTGTCGCAATATCACTTCTGGTCTTTTCTAACAGCTCTCTGAAATTCTTTGTTAAGTTCCTTCTTGAGATCTTTGTCTTTCTTGATTTGGCTTCTCTTCTCTTGGCAATTTCCACAGTTCTGATATCTGGTTTGTTTTCTTTTGTTTCTTATCTATGGCAGTCTCTTTTCACATTCATCATTAACAACATTGGTTTTATTCCACAGTTCCTCTGGTTCCTGTTCAATGAGGTTCAGGACTACAAAGTGATTCCTGATGTTCTTCTTGAAAATGGTGGGTATATACTTAAGGTCATATAGTGGAAAGTGATTGGCTTTTTTACTTTTGCTTTAGCTTAACTTGGAACTTGCACATGAGCAGTTTGTGATCTGTTCCACAGTCAGCCCCTGGTCATATATTGCTGTTTTAATTGAACAAAATCTTGTTAGGGAAGTGAGAAATCCAGGTGAATATTAACCAATATCCTTAGCAAAAAGAGAAAGAAGAGAGACATTTTTGAAATAAGAGTTTGGAGGTGGAGATGATTACTAAGAGTACAATGGACTGCAAGAAGAATTAGTGGATTCTAGACCAAATAATGACTCCTCCCTCGATCTGGTGATCAGAAAGCAGGAACTTATATACTTTGGGCATGTCATGCAACAGCATGTTAGACAAGGTTGAAGGAAGTAGAAAAAGGGACAGACAGCATATTAAGTCATAAATGGGGCCAAAGGAAGATCCTTGGAAGAACTAAAGTTATTACGAGAGACAGATCATGATGATGAGAATTTGTCCGTGCAATTATCAGACATCAGATCTATTTGATGACCCCTAACTAATAAATGTTTGGCACAATGTGGTTTTGTGTCTTTATGCAATTTGTACCTTTGTGAAACCAATGTTCTTGATATTTAAGGTGAAATAGTAACTGATTTGGTATAAAAAGATTTCTGTCATGGTATGGAGTATGTCTAATTATCTATTTTACCTAACCAGCTCTTGATTATTTGTGTTTTAGTAATCTCAAAAAATACTGCAATTTTTGTTGAAGTTGCTTTTGAGGAAGGTCCGTAAATTGTATTTCACAATTCAGCTTTGACCAGCTAAATAAACACGTTATGATATGAAGTGCTAGTTCAAATGGCTACATTTCTGCTAAAATATAAATAAAGTAAAGTCTTGACAGCTTGTTGTCATAAGTGCTGTCTTTGTCTCCATTAAGATCTTTAGTAGATGGCATTCTGAGAATCCTTGATGATGTTAGATGGCCTTGATGAGAATCCTTGATGATGTTGAGAAGATGGTCTTTGCAGTGATGATGGCTCTTTATGAAAGCTTTCTCCAGGGAGATTTTTTTTTAGCGTCCCAGAAACTTCTTTTTGTTTTCCCTAAATTTTGAGCCTCCATTTGTTTTAGTTGATTTTATATTGCTTTGAAATCTGTCTTGTATTATTTATTTTAATGCTTCATTGGTGATCGTCATTTAATGTATTTTACTGTTTAAAATTAAATTGCCTTGGAAACATGATTGAAGGATATGTAAAAATATTGAGCCCAATGTTTAATATGTAACAATATGAACTTGATTATCAAGCTTGCCATAGAGATTTCTAGGATAATTAAATCAATTTAGCTGTTGTGAAGAATGATGCATAGATATTAATTTTCATAATAAACCACTGATTTATTTTCAGAGCATTTTATTTCAAAAGTAATACTGGTAATTATACTGCTGCCACATTCAGGTTAACTTAAGTGTTCAGAACGTTAAAGCAGAGTAGTTGAATGTCTTGACTTAATAAAAGTCAGTATTTTTTCCTTACCTTTCCTAAGAGATAAACTGTTGTATCAGTTATATATCAGTACAGATACAGCCATTTGATTTGTTGTCATTTTCTAGAGTGTCTCATGCAGGGACAAATAGATGATTCATCATGCAGCAGAAGGTGTATAATGTTCCTCACCTTTGCTGGTAATTAATTTGTTTAGCTGTCCTCCAGGTGGTAGATTTCTCAGAAGTACATAATTTGGAGTATTTTATTGCCAGCTGGCCTTTTTGAGAGATTGTCACAGGCATTCTACATCTGCAAAATTTCAGAATTGCCAGAGATATAATCACATTGTCTTGATTTGGGAGTAGATGTTCAGTTCCAGTTCTCTGTCAGCTTACTGTAACCAGAAGCACTAATAGGCCTGTTCATAATTAGGCAGTGCAGCTGGATATTGATAAAATCTAGAATACTTAATAGAACTTTTAAAATACATGCCTTTGGGAAGTATGCATGTCTCTGTAGATTAAATATTTTACTTATTTTCAGGAAATGATGCCTTCGGTCTTGCATGTTTATGTCTTATGCTAGCAGACTTACAGAAAAAGCGTATTGAAGAAGGGAATCAGTTAACTCTGTGTTCTGCAACGTTTCAGACATTAAATTAAATGAGCTGGTTTGGCAATCAGTTGACTTTTCTTAGTTGATTACTGTACTGAACAGCTCAGAATGCTTTCCATTTCTGACATCTGCATCATAGGAATCCAAATGCTGCTCGGAGGAAGGTCTGGATATTTTCTCATGGAACTTTAAAAGTCTAGCAAGATTGGGGCCAAGAAGCAAAAGAAGCATCTTGGCCTAGGGAATGCTATTTTCCTATGCTGTTTCTGCAGTCATCATTCCCATTCCTCCTGCTGCTGATCTGCTCAAGTGAAGCAAGATGGATGGCCACAAGAATGACAAAGCTTTTTAGTCATGGCAGGCTATCTGGGGAGTTCCATGTCTGGATGGAAGTGCCTAAAGCCTACAGAGTTATCTTTCCTCATGAAAACTGGTTGTTTTCCTAGGCATTTTAAGAACAGCTTTAGGGCTCTTATATTTTTGCAGTGCTTTTATTTGCTGGTGTTTTATTTTGGCTTTATTTCTGTATTGCTTTATTTCTTGTGCTAGTTGTCTTGCTATATTCTGCTTTGTTTTTGTTAACCATTATTCAGAAAACTAGTTATAGAACAATCTAAAAGAGTAATGAATATATAAGATTTTATATTTCTAAAATTGGGAAAACAGTCCTTTTTGGGGGGGGCAGGGTTCGGTAGCCTGGGCACCCTGAAATTGTTTTGCATCTGAGAGGGACTAATCTAATTAAGATTCATAACACCATCTGTGTTCCATTTCAAGACTCCTATAACCTCAGTCTTTTACTGACCATCCCCATCCATATTTGGCTTGCTTGACATTTTGACATAATGGAGTCTTCACGGGGGGAGTACTCCAGGTCAGTTAGTTAATATGTTCTTTTTCCTTTACATGGCTTGGGGACTTCTGCAGGAAATACCTACAGTTTCTTACATCCTTTCTTCCATTCTCCTCTTTGTTTAATAAATTCTCAAGTGAAATTTTTTCTCTAGAATTGGAGGATATTCATCTCTATCATTATGGATTCTCATAAACCAGCAATTGCTGGAATTGGTTACATATTCTTCATTCTTGATTCTGTTGATTCAAGGTAATGAAGCACTTTGAGATTTAGCTTCAGTTATGATGTACTTAAAAATATTTCACCTATAAGATTGACTCAAAAAGACCAAATGGCTGGTAGATTGATCTTGGGTAGATTGCAAGAATGATTGCCCAAAGCCATACATTCCTTTTGTTTATTATTCAGTTGCTACCTGAAGTGTACTCATATTTAAACTGGACACATTCATTTTTTTTCTGGTAGGGAGAGAGGAGACAGAGACAGTGTTCTTGTGTCACTTAATATTGTATTAGGTTAGCATGATTTATAAAGCCTGCCATTATTTATAACTTATGGCTTAGTATTATGTGTGAACTAGGCCACTTTGGCTTGTTTAACAGGCTGTGATTAAAGCAAGATTATTTTAGATTAGCTCGGTTTAGGAATAATGCTGCAGTCTGTTGAACACATTGGATGGATTCATACTACACACTTAAGTTGAAACAACCTGTAATGTGTAAACCTAGTGACTGAAGTAAGGCTTGCACGATACTTTTCTATCCTGGTACTTGATTTTAGTCTCCTTGCCTAACTGTGCTTACTATTTCATCTCAACCAGTGAGCTATAGGTTTTTTTAAAGTATAAAACGCAATTTAATCTTTATTACTAATCTGGAGGTTTGACATCAGGTAGTGACTTATCCCAGCAAACATTAAGAGCATTTTTGTATTATGTTTTATATTACTCTACAAGTAAGTATGCATTTGCATACTTTACATTAGCTTTTACATTTACATTAGCTTTTCGAATGTTGTTTTATTTTTGTTACTTGGAAGCAAGGGTAAAATCCAATTTATCAAAACCACCCAATTTTTATTCCATGATTGTTTGCCAGGGAATTATTAGATGTGTTCACTAACAGCCTCAAAGCATGGTCGCCATTGTCAAAAATAGGGTTTCAGTATTGAAGAATAGTTTTCTTTCTTTTAAGGTTTGTGTGTGGAAGTAGAATTGTGGTGCTTTTCAAACAGGATTTCTAAACCCACCAATTCCTATGGCCCTTATGGCCTCAGAAGCCATGAAAATGGTATACAAATGGAAGGACAGTTTGCTATGACTGGAAGGGAAATTTGCCAAGACTGGGCCCCTGCAAAAATAGGTTTAAGTAGAAAGGACTTCTGTTCATGAAAGCAGGCCATTGGAAGAGTTGCAGCTGAGGTTCTGATTCAAAGGAATTGTAGACCAATATCTTCTATCTCTGTTGAGACAAGCCTGTGGGGATCAGTCATCTAAATCCTGGAGTGAGCATAGTTGCTCTCCCCTTGAGGCTAAATGGCTTTAGTTATATTGAGAGAGCAGGGGCTGTCTATGGGGAAGGAATGAAAAGAACCTTAACTGCCCTCTCAGATCGTGGGGTGACAGCTTCTAAGACTCAGGAAAAATATAGCCCATCAGGACTTCTAGTTCTTGCATCTTTTACATATGGAGTAATGAAGGGCTTGGTATTCACTTCAAAGTTTAATAGTTGCTCTTTCATAGTGAAAACTACTTGTTCATATCCTCATACTCTGAGTTAGATTTATACCTGGTAAAAACCACAGTTGAATTAAATTTAGTACCATGCTGCATAAATATATAGATTTTCATGGCTAACACTTGACTGCTAAAGCTGAAAGAGGCTTGGGATGATATTGCTGCCACAGCAAGATTTTATGCAGAACACATTACATATTCTGGGTTGTCTGGGTAGCATAATGCAGTCCCATGAGAGGACTTAAACTAGTTTAATTACAATTAGGCAAAACTTCCTTGTAGGAGAGCAAGGCTTACTAGTATTGAAGCCGATATATTACAGATGAAAAATGCTATTGATGTAAGATACTCTGATTATTCTGGCTGCAATGCCAGTTAGACATCTGTTTTTTAATCTTCATTTAGGAATCTGAAATATAGAATAAATGGTCTAAAAACACAAGTCACAAATCTATATTAGGCATAGCCAAACTATGCTAGCAGATCTGGAGAACACCACAGTGGCCAACAGACTGGAAAAGGTCAATCTACACATTAATACCAGAGAAAGGAGATTTAATAGATTGTTATTCCTGAGAATACCATGGATAGCCAAGAAAACAAAACAAATGGATTGTAAAAGAAATCAATCCAGAGTTCTCACTCAAGGGACAAATGCCCAGGCTCAAACTATCATATTTTGGACAGCTTCCTTGTGATTTCCATTAATGCTGGAAAACATAAAAGAAAAAGGATGACCAGCAATAAGGTGGATGTACTTGATTACAACATCAGTGAATGCACCATTGAAAAGACTCTGGAATCAGAGTGTTTATGGAACATATTTAATTAATATTAACTTCCAATTACCATTGGTTTTTTTTTAAGGTTAATGTTGTAACTTTTACATCAAAATTGTGCAAAATCAGTTTTCATAATTCTTTAACATACTTTTGTGTTAAGTAAGCTCAAGCATACTTTTCAGGTCACTCTATTTGACATAGTATTGAATTGATATTGCAGCTGCTGGACTTTCAAGCAGAATTTGAGCTTTTCTGAAATCTGACTGTAATTTTTAATATGGCTCATATGAAATAATTAGCAAAATGTATGACATAGCATTAATACATTCTAACAGTATTTGTTTAAAGAAAAAAAATGTTGTTTTTCTAATATCTAAGCTACCAATATAGACATTTTTGGTAACATTAATTTGGTTTAGCAAAAAACATTAGCCTTTAAAATAGGTGTTTTAAACAGTGTTTAATGCAGCAACATTTGCACTGCTGTATAATGTTGTTTTCCAGACAGGGAACTTAAATTATTCATGTATCAATCACGCCCCGGTCACATAATGGCCCTTTGAGAAATCAGCGTTGTAAGTCTTCAATCAGTTGATAGCATGACAGTTTAGCAATTAGTATGTGTGTAAAGTCAGTATAAAAAACACAGCAATAAAATTGCCTCAGATGTGACAGAAAGTATAATATTGTGCATATATCTTGTTGGGCAATCTTGTATAAATACTTAAATTGCATATAGAAACAATGCTCATCTGTTTTTGCTGTTTTTCTCATACTTTTTTGTTGTTATCAAGCCAAACCAGGTATGATGATAACAGATCTATTTATTGCTGGATCCAAGCCAACAGCATAGAGACATGTGAAATTTAATAGCAAAAAGTATATATGGATCTGGAATGTTAACCTCTATGTTCTCTCCAAGTGCTTTTCTTGCATTTGGATTCACACAAGTACCTATATGGATAAATAGAGACTGGGAGAACCCATAGCAGATTTGGGAGGAAGACTCATTTGGTTATTGGTTATTTGTTGGTGCTTCTAAGATTGGATCCTTCTGCACATGAACGCATATTCTGTGTGATTGCATTAGATCAGGTTTGTTGGTACTGTTCATTGGAAAACAGTATAGTACTTTAGGAAACAGTAGTATAGAATGGGATGTTAAGATCAATAAAATACTTTTCAGCAAGCCTACTTAGGGCACTTCCACAATTTCCACTCCCACATTTCTTGAAACAGTTGGAAATCAATTTCGTTCTGCTAATGTTAAAGATATTTTTCATTTTTTGAAACATTGAAAACAAGGAACAAAAAAGCTATTAAATACTGTTCCACCCCAAACAGCTGCAGATCCTGGAATGACAAAAACCTCCACACTAAATTCCATGTAAAAGGAAAATAAAATGCTTTCACCCTTCTCTCATCTGTGACTTTATTTCATACTTAGTGCATTTGTATGAAAAAAAATCAGAATTCCTATGAAGAGGCGCTGCATAACTGTCAAGCTACCTTCCCCTTTGAAAGACCTGGTATGGCAGGGTTTCTCAACCAGGGCAACCGTAGGGTTCTATGAGAGGTCACTAGGGGTTCCCTGGAAGATCACTATTTATTTAAAAAAGTATTTCAAATTCAGGCAACTTCATATTAAAGAGGTAAGTTTCATTCTTTATTTTTAGTTTAAGAACACTGTTAGTGTGTATATACAGGCCTACCCATGAAACGAATATAGTAATTTTGTACCTTCTGGCCTATATTTGAGCCTGAATGTGCAGGAGTTCCCCGAGGCCTGAAAAATATTTCAAGGGTTCCTCCAAGATCAAAAGGTTGAGAAAGGCTGTGCTAAGGCATCTAAAATTGAGGATTCGGGTGAGAGAAAAGTTTTCTGCAAGTGGGGAAATAGAATAGACTGCATGCAAGAGTTTCAAAGAAAAAACCAGATTTACTGTTGCTTTAAATATACCAGAGCTGTATCACAGTGCAGTGTTTCTTAAACATTTTGCTGTTAGGACCCCTTCCCACTTTTAAAAGTTATAGAGGACCCCAAAAGAGCTTTCGTTTTTATGGGTTATATGTATCAACATTTAACATATTAAAAATTAAAATTGATGCATTCATAGAATATTTATTGAATCATGTAAAAATAACAATATTAAACACATTAGATATTAACATAAAATATTTTTCATGAAAAAAACCCTATATTTTTTAACAGATAAAATAATTCAAAGAGTGTCATTGTTTTAATTTTTTTCAAATATCTTCAATATCTGGCAAAATAATTTTGATTTCACTGAGCCATGAGAGAGTCTTGCGGGACTGCCAGGGATCCTATGACCACACTTTTAAGAAACACTGCCATAGAGACCCAGACTGGTCTAGTGGTTAAGGCACCAGGCTACAAACCCGGAGACTGTGATTTCTAGTCCTGCCTTAGGTGCAAAGCCTACTGGGTGACCTTGGGTCAGTCACTCTCTCTCAGCCCTAGGAAGCAGGCAAGGGCAAACCACTTCCGGTAATATAACATATTATTTTAATTTGGCCCTTTAAAAAAGAAATTCCTTTATTATTACTACAGGTTGCATATAGGTTAGCTCCTTCACTTCCACTTAAAAATAACAAATTTGCCTGCAAATGTACAGCAGATCATTTGTTCTGTGTATTGTACTTACACAGAAATGGATACAACCATGAATTAAAAAAAAAACAAAACTTTCCCCCAAAGATTACACAGGAAGAAAGATTATAAACAGGAATCTTTATAAAGAAGCAGCTTTCCCACATTGTCAGCTAGGGTTCTCAACTCCCACTGAAACCTTTGTCTAAGAAATATTTGTGCATACAAACATACACATACACGTGTGCACTCGTGCATATGTGTAGACCTACACAGACACCCCACTTTTGCAAAGATACATTGGTCCAAAGCCATCTCCTGAAAAAATCAGACCAGTATGATGATTAATTAAGATTACTTGCCTGCAAAATAAGATGCTCTATTTATAAAATCAGTCAATACCCATCTGCAAATATGCACACACCAAGTATTATTTCTTACAGGGTATCTGAAAGACATTTGTCTCAAAGAGAAAATGCACGTTGCCCAGACAAAACATTTTGTGTTGCTTCCGAGCTGTTTCTTATCTCCTAGGAGTCATTTTCAAAAATCCAAAGAGATTCTGTGTAAAAGCCTTGTTAGGCTTTGATTAGTGCATGCTGGAGAACATGTCACAGCTAGCTAAAACCTGGGGTAAACTGGAGGTGCTGGAGGAAGCAAGTCCTGTGTCCTGCAGAGAGCTTGCCAAAGCTTTGCCAAGCAAAGTCCCCTTACTTTGTTCTTAGTACTTATGTACCCTTTGTAAAAAGCTCTCTTAAATTCAATGACCCTTACTCCCACATAATTGTACATAAGTTGTACTTACTCTATGGTGAAATGGACTTATTTAGCTTAGTTTGTTCCGTCTAAGCTGGGGGTGGGAACTGGGGAAAGGTCCTTTAGATACAGGATTTCCTATAAGTGGCATGAATAGCTTTTAGTCAACAGGATTTAAATTGGCTTGGATCCACCTAGGAAATATACTTAAGTTTAAATAACTTATTTAAATCAAATTGCTGGTGGGAATGTTTCTGTTCCCTAGGCAAATATGTGTCCTACGTGAAATGGTGAATGCAGTTGTTCAAGCATTTCTTTTAAATGAACCAGATATGTTAATCTTATCCACAGAATTCCTAGTCAGGGTGGTTACACTAACCGGTGATTCTGGCAGATGCAGTTCAGGGTATCCGGAGAGCCCCAAAATAGGGAGCACTGCCCTAAAGGTTAAATAATAGCCAATAATCTGAGAATGTTTGTGTAATGGTCTACTTGGGTTTCTCTAGGGAGGTAGACGGAGTTTTGAAGCTTGTTTGGCAAAGCTGGGAGGTGTTAAGTGGAGCAGTGAATTAATATTTATGCTGACTGTCACTCTGAATCATGACAATCACGACCTTTTGCTACTGGAAATCTATGCAAAAAAATATATATCTAATTCAGGGACAGGTTCTTAATTCACTTGGAACACAACACTGTTTGAACTACAGTTTTTGGAACATCCCTGGCATTGGAATGAATTGTATATGCAGTATATTTCCTTTATCTAGTGGATTTGGTAGTCTCTCTCTCTCTCTCTCTCCTTTAAATAAAAATTAGGAACAATTTGAGAATAAGAAAAAGATAATTAGTAGAGACAGAGAACAGTTATGCATATAACTTCAACATGTCCTGAAACTAACTTTTGCCTTCCTTTTCAAGTGCAAATTAAATAATTTATTTATTTGTGGTAATCACATTTGGATAATAAATAAATTAAATAAATAAATGAAATTTATGGTGCACTGTTCCACCCCTACCCTGCATTATTGGGGCATCTACGGAACACATTTACACAATATGACATTTGCAAACCTTATTCTTTTTTCCAGACCACAGCACTGTGAATGTTTTCTAAGTGAATTGTTTGATGAAACAAAATATTCCTTCACTAAAATTCTGCATAGTTCCAATCTCTCAAATTTGGTTTGTTCATAAAATAATAATAAATTCCAACATTGGACTCGACCAAGGTTGTCAATCCTCATTAGCTATTTGTTAACAATAAAACAGCTTCTATATTAGGAATGGAGTTATTCTTTTGAATCTCAGCTATTGTTACTGCCATGTAGAATAATATTTTATTTATTTTTAATTTAATGTTGAAATGACTGGAAATCCATGAAATCGCTACTCCAGTACAGCAGTTCAGTGTGTCATGGGACTAATCGATTTACCTGCTTAGTAACTTGATTCTGAGATTTGCTAAAAGTATCAGACCTGTGTGTATGTAGATTCACTCAAAAACCACCCTGTTGCTTTTCATGCAGTTAATATTTTAAAAATGTAAAATTAAAACTGCTTTGTTAAAACTTGGAAACAGTTTATATTAGCCTAGATTTAAACCAATATTTCACCTGTGTGATGCATATTCTCTGTAGGCAGAAATGTGTTTCTCTCTGTAAATATCTTTGAATTTTCCCTTTTTTCTTGGCGTAAATGTGATACGTATACCCAGATGAGCCCTTTGGTTTGTTTTATTTTTGTCTATTGCAAATGTGTATTTCCCAGAGGTGGGGAATAAGGCAGCATAAGTCCGCTCAATGGATTGTTAAGAGAAAAGATGGTTCAATTAAGCATTTCTTAGTGGTTAGTGTGTGCATGGCGTGTGCTTCTGTGTGCCTGTAAACATGAATCATTGGTGTCTGAAGCACACAGGTCTCAAGGGCATCACAGAAATAGGACCAGATTGACAAGAACTGGACATAATTTTGTGACAATATTGGTGTTTTAGACTTCAGCCTATTTGAATTCTCCAGTTCTTCTGCAGATGTCTAGTTCTCATCCATTTGAGGTGAACAGTCTTGATAGCCTTGTTGGGAAAGATTTTAATAATATGAAGAGCTGCATTTTCTTAGACTCAAATATTCTGCAGTTGAAGTATGGGATACATTCTCAGTTGCAAATTGAATATGTATAGAAGCAGTTTTATGCAAAAAAAAAAAGACTTGGATTTACACACATGAAGTTACTAATGAGCCTCATCCTGCCTTTCTCCTACTACTTTCAGAGTTCTACAAATTCTGCTTGCTTTTTGTTCTTTAGGTGCTGAATAGGTCTTTTCTCAAGCAGAGAACAGCTCACTCTGCTCCTAAAAAACCCAAATGCTAATTTCCTCTTTTTCCTGGCAGTGCTGTTATTAGCCATGTTCTCTTCATCTCCCTGCTGTTACAGTGTATTACTTCGGGCCATTCACTGTATGGCCCACTTTTTATATATATACTGTATTTTTTACATTTTTGGTTTTTTTGCATGAAACATGCACATGTATCACATCTATAGATCCTCCAGAGCTGATCTGGTGGTGTAAGGGGAGAAGAAGAAAAGGAAATTCAATTGCAATTATGAAACTATTTATTCCAGCCTGTAATTTATAAGTAAATTTGTAAGTAATGTAATTCATAAGTAAAACCTTGATTTTATGGACCCCCTTCAGTGGACTGAATGCATTGGACAAAGTTTGGATTCAGATTGCTTTGCCAAAGAATTAGTCCAGGCAACGTTCATGCATTTATGTAAATTGTATGTATTTTTCATAAGCTATGAAAATTTTATGTGAATTTCTGTGTTAGATATCATGTGAAAATAGTGGCAAGATGCATTGTTTGAATTAGTTAAGATAATTTCTGGCTGCCTGTTTTTAAGATCACAGATACATACAAAGCATTGCCTCCCTATTAAGGTAGGGCTCTTACATGGGTGCATGGACAGCTTTAATAATCAGATCAAGGATATGTGGAAATGCTTTTTAAGATCCTATTTGTATCAAGTGCATTTGAAATTGGGCAGTGACTGGAGAGATGCTCTTATGAAATCCCTGGGGAGTTTCAGTAGGACATTATTTTACCAGTGTTTCTGTTACATTGTAACAGAGTCTGCTGGAGTGGATGGCTGTAATAAATTTTTAAATTTAGAATTATTTGCTTTTCCTTTAGTTCTGCTTTGTTTCCTACTGTGATTTTTCTTTTTTTTACTATTCTTTTAGATGTGCACATAGCTCTGACAGATTTTCAGAAGTGTAATCTAAAATCCTTTTAAATAAAACTAAAATAAACTCCTTAGAGGAATCAGCATCATGGAGTTTACAAACATGTATTTACACATGTCAGAATATTCTTTCATAAGAGCAGGTCTCTGCTATGAATTTCATAACATTCTAGTGTGAAAGTCATTGGTTACCTTATTTTAATCAGTCTTCATTTGCTAAGTGTTTAAACTTGAATAACTTTGAAAGAACTTGAAAGCATTGCATAAATTTAATCACAATGTGAAAGGTTCAGATAGTTAAAAAAAAAGGATTGCATTTTTAAAAACCACTCTCTCAATAATGTTTTTCTTGCCTTTAAACAAGAAAGAAGGAAGGACTTTGAGATAGATGACAGAATTTGAAACACTTACTAAGATCACATGTTAGGAAGTATATATAAATTGTTATTCAAATATGACACAGATATGGAACAAATTAAAAATTGTATGATAAAGTGGGTGCAAAACTTCAAAGAAATAATTACAGTCCAACAATCGAAGGAGCTATGGAAAAAAAAATCAATAAAACTTACTCCAAGCTGCTATTCCCTTAATTTTAAAGGGGAAATTAGTATAAAATGTTTTTCAGATGTTAAGTAACTCTGTTGATAATTATCAAGATAGACAAATCATATAACAATAAATGTTGGAAATGCCATAAAAAGAAGGAACATTTTAGCATAGTGATATTTTTGTTTTTAAAAAAAACCTTCAAAAATACTGGAAGTACATCAGATATTCAGAAATCCTAAAAATAAAATTTGAACTGAAATCACAAATATTCCTATTAAGTGTAATTTCTGAAAACAAATGAAAAATATCTGCAGCAAAAACAAATTTGGCACAACTTTGGAAAAGAGAAACTTTGGCAATAATATCAGATTGGGAGGTCAAAGTTGGAGAATATACAGCAATGGCAAGATAGATTGTATATATCCATAACAGAAGTTATTTAAATTTAAGCAAGAATGGTTGCCATATGTACTACACATTACATAGCAGGGCAAATTTAGACATTCGGAATATTTAATGGTGCAGACACAGAACAGAAGGAGGAAATACATATTTTCTCCATCTTAAGCACAAATAGTTTACTATGCAGACTGTGCTAAAAAAAGATCCTCTTCCAACACATTTTGAAATATACGTTCATTTTTAGAATCAGTTGTCAAAGGTGAAAGTTAATTAGGTTCTTGCTCCTAGCAATGAAACAGGAACTAACTGCTTATCCAACCATTTATCAGAAGTATTTGCAAGATAGTGGTCAAAAAAGTAAAATAAATCTGTCATTTAACAATTTTTTTAATCTGAATTTTAAAAAACGTTGTATGTCCTCTCTGCCCTCTACAATGTAAACACAGAATTACAACTTTTCTTTACAGACTTTTCCCATAAGTGATGCGCGCGCGCGCGGACACACCCACACCTATTTGTCATTTCTAATCTCTAATGTAGAAGAGCACTTCGGAAAGAAAAAATCATTGTTTTCCCATTTTCATTTAAATCCCTTTAAATCAAGCACATTGTGGCCCTTGTTTCTATACAGGTAGAAGTAGTTTGGTTTGTTGAGATCCTGTCCTACTTCTTAGAGCAAGGCTGGCTGGGGAATTCTGGGAGTTGAAGTCCACACATCTGAAACTTCTCAAGGTTGAGAAACAGTGGCTTAGAGAACTCCTTGTTGACCACATTCTAGACCAGGACTTCCTTATAGCAACCTGCATGTAGAAACAAATGTCCCAACATTTGTTTCTTGCCCTGCAGCTGCAACCTGCATGTTGGGGTGTTTGCTTCTACATGGATCTGTCAAGCAGTTTTCTTTGCAGCGGTCAGTGGCTTTCTCTAGCAATCTTGGTTCTTTTAGTCCTCTCTTGCCATCCCGTTAGTCCCACAACACAAACCAAAGTGGAAGGAAGTCAGCAGCAGCTGGGAGGGGGGGTGTCCACAACAACCAAAAGTGGCCCAAAGGAGCTGGGCAGATCTCATCCCCAGCTGTGGTCACCACTGAAACAACACACAACATGCATGTCAATGGCTCATGTCTTGAAAAGTTGGGAAGTGTTACTTTTACATCAGATCAGGAAAAAAAACGTTAGCTGGCCTTTGATCAGAAGAACTAACCTCTTTCTAGAGCTAAACAGGCCTTTAACGCTAGGAGTCCTGATTGGAAGTCTATACAGAAATCAGTGTATGTTAATTTATATGTTTAATTTTCCATTTTTGTTCTGTTGCTAAGTAGATTGACTTAGATATTAACAATTACATTGTATTACATGACTGATTAGACACATACATTTTGATTGTGTATGAGAACTGTAAATTTTGGTTTCCTTGTTTCCTTCCTCTTCTTTTCACATAAAAATGAAACAGAAGGATGATTAATGCAAATCTTAGATTGTAAGGAATAATGATTTGATAACAGTTTATATATTCAAAGCCCTTCATGTTGTAAACTGCAAAAATGTTTTTTAAATTGTATTAACATTATCTTAGGATGTTGAATCCACTGGATATGAATGCCTTTTGACATTTCCCCAGCTTGAACTGTAACAAAACAAAAATGAACAATTGGTACTGGCTGCTGTTGATCTGAACAACTACTGAGAAAACCTGAGAAATTTTGGTTCTTAAAAATGGTTTTGATAGCTGTTTTGCTTGTTTCAGTGACAGTAATTCTACAGAAAACCCTTGTGAGCGGAAATCAAAACACAGTATTTCAGGGAGTTGAAAGCATTCAAAGAGCTGCTTTGGAGATAATAGGAGGAAGCATGTCTTGTGCTTCCCTATGAAAAGACAGAACTATATCTGCATAGAGAGAATACTCTGTCTCTTTACCAATTGTATCCTATTAAAATTTAAACTAATTCTAAAAGATTATTGTTCATAAATATTTATTATGAAATAGTGAATTTATATATTCAATATATAGTGCAGGTTCTCTGTTTCAGGTAGTCTGCCTTATTCTCCAGCCCTACCCTAGTATCTGAAAAACAAATGCTGATATATTCATTTTGATTTTATAGAACTACGATAGTATCATTTACGCAGTGTGAGTGATTAATCAAGCATGCAATTTCAGTGGATGTAGATTTTAAAATTTCTTTTTCCTTTTAGCTGTCTCTGTAATGAGGTACAGTGCTTCATCATTTGGATTTGCGGTAAGTATTCTCATAATTGAAATGTACATCTGCTGTTTCTGATCAAATCCACACATTAGTTTCATCCACAGATGCCACAAATCATACCATTCATTTTGTCAATTCATACAAAGAGATTTAATGAAGAGCGGGATGATATGTAAAATTAAACAACAACCTCAGAAGACTAATTGCATTTTTAAGGAGCATTTCTCATTTGAATTTAACAGAAGGATTAGAAATGGATCTAAAGCATGTTCCCAGCATTGTCCACAGTTTCCTGTATCAGCTAGCATAACTCAAGAACGTTTCAACAGAGGCTTAGTCCAATTGGTGGAGGTTTGTTTTATTAACAGTGTTAAGCAAGAGCTGACTTAATTCTCTATGTATACTGCCAGGGTATGTCTGAATATCAGGAAGTTAATCACCTTCATGCTGGCTTGCAACTACTGGGAGCTCTGCTAAAAGCAGAATATGGACTAGGGGGATATTCTAGTCTACCACTATTTGTCTAGCATTTAAAAAAAAATTCTAATTCTTAGGGCAAATTTCAAATGAGCAAAGAGGTGGTTTCCCCCCACCCCCAAATTAGGTGATTATATCCCTCCTCCATGATACTACAATGCTAGAGAGACCTGGTGTTGTGCAGTGGTTCAGGTCTTGGACTGGACTGGGAGTGGGAGGGAGGAGACACGGGTTTTAGTCCACCCTCGGCCACGGAAGCTCAGTGGGTGACCTTGATCCTGTCACAGCCCAATCTACCACACAGGGTTATTGTGAGGAAAACCTGGAGGAGGGAGTGCTATGTTTGCCTCCTTGAGCTGGAAGAAAGGTAGGAGATCAATAGAATAAGTACAACAATCAATTAATCAAATAATAAATCCTCTTTTGGGTAGTTCTGTTCATGTTCATATATTCATATTCAGCTCGATCATTAAGAACTCTTTAAAAAATTGTTTTTCCCCCAGATCATCATCATACATATCTAATAGGATTGGTTTGTAGTTTGAACTAGTGACTGTTGTCATCATGTGTCTAAGAAGACAGCTAGTTCTAGCAATATTGTTCATGTGAATCCATCAGAGATAAGAACTTGGTGCTACAATTTGCAAATTTAGAAAATTCAGTAACAATTTGCACTCTAGTTTTTATTATTTTACAGTAACGTTCATTACTTTATGGTAAATTTGATCCTTCTCCCCTTACGGAAGAGTTTTATTTTTAAATATGCGTGTGTTTTGCAGCAGAAAAGAGGTTATGCTGTATGATTGATGGGGTTTAAAATTTTATTACTCCCCAAACTGACATAATTGTATCTTTTTTGGTTTCTTTTTAAATAAAAAAGTCAACTAATTTTTAATAAATGTTCCTTGCTTTTTATTCCAATGACTGATGCTGCATCAGTATATAGCCCTACGGTACCCTTAGCAATCTTTCATTGCAATGTGTTTTGCCTTAGTTGCCCCAATTAAATTGCTTCTTATCTTTTCCAGTTTGATGCCACTTTGGATGTGTTGTCCTCTGTGATAGTTCTGTGGCGTTACAGCAATGCAGCAGCAGTTCATTCAGCGCACAGAGAATATATGTGAGTACTTATAGCTATTTTTATCTCTGCTGAAGTTTTCATTAATACTTTATTTCCACTGGGCCAATTATTTCTTTTCTGCTCTCATGGTTCCTGGAAGCCTCCTGGTGGCACATACTAAAAATCTTTTCACAGCGCCACAGGAAAGCACCTTATGTAATATAGCTCCTTTGAAGAGTAATTGCTGAAAATTTTGCATGAATCCTTCAGTGGGGGGATGTGTTTATTGGTACCTGCAGCTTGAAATTCACATTGAAAAGACTGGTCCTGCTGCATTAAGTTGCACGGCGGGTGATCTCAAAGCAGGCATCTATCAAACATAATTTTTGTAAAAGTGCAGCAATAATTCATTATTTTGATTTTATCTTATTCCACTGACAGAATATGATCTATCATAGTAGATTCAAAGTATAATGTTAATCATCTACTAAGATGGTGTTTTTTTCTATGGCCTGCTTTCCTTTAAGAAACCTTTCAACAAGCTGTTTTTTGGCTTTCAGTATTTCTCCATAAAAATGGGTGAATGTTGTAACTTGTTTTAGGTTTATAGTTACCAGGTGTGTAACTATATAGGAAATACATGATTTCTATTCATTAATCCTGTCTGGGTTTCATTTTGTTCACATGCTGTGTAACCCCATGATAATCAGATTATTTTTGGGGGGTGGGGAGACAAAGACTCTACTATCTTACGTGCTTTTTATTCATTATGAAGGAGAGTTTTCCCGCAACAGACTGTGATTGGAAGGAGATGTAAAACTCTGTACAGTTGTGCATGTTGGGGATGTGTAGAAACACAGCTTGCTTCTGAATGTGCATGCTTTTGTGCATACATGCAGGAAAAATAAACATCTCCATGTTTTATGTAATGAAACAGTACCATAGGAAGTATGACTTATAGAGGGAAAGTACCAGGAAGAAAAGATCAGAGGTTGAAATAATTGTTACAACTCTCATGTATTTGTCACAAATCTTGGTATTAAAATTGGCATGTGCATGTGAGTTCCATGGGCTATCTTGTGAAAATCTTGTGATTTTACCTTGTGACCTCAATGAAAATGGGGGAAAGAACTGAGTACATAATATGCCATGGCTTTATTCATCATAATTTCACTTGGTCTAGGTTCTAGAATATCAGGGCAGGGGTGTTGGAAAAATGGCATTAGACAGAAGCCAAAGACAAATAATTATGCAATCAGGGACAAACTAAAATGATGCTTGTATCTTTAGCTCTTGCATTGGTCATTTATTTTATAAATAGTAGACACATAGGACTGTGCCTAGGGAAAAGGGATATAGTAATCTTTCAGATAGACCGAAACTTTATTTTGGTCATTGACCAATAAAAGTACATTCTATAAAGCAAACAAAGCAAAATTATCTGCTAACATCAATAACTGTTGGCAACCACTTGTGGGCAAAGCTTACATATAATGTAGCAGAAATAAATTTATCTTGGTTGTTTAACAGAAAATGCAAATAAAAATGATCAGAGTGCCCTGGAAATTTAAATAAAAGGGGGTAATCTACTGGTGGTGAATGTCCCTGTAGAACTGATAATACAAAAGAACATGGGCTGTGCTTTTTATGGCACCTGTGCCTCAGGGGCAATATCGGGTTTCATACGGGGTTTTCCTATATTTCCCTTCCAAAATAGCTGTGGAGAGGGCATTAAATTGGGCTAGAGACAGGGATCTCCTGAATTTGGGGGCTTTAATATGATATAAATACGAAGCTGGTTTAGGTGCTAAGATTTGGTTATTAGCAATTATATTATGAGAAAAAGCAGCAGTTTTTGTTTGGCCTTCTATATCTTAAGTTCCTTTGCCTTAACATTAATCTAGCTTGACCTGACTCTAAGGTTAAGATGGCATCACTGGAGAAGCTGAAGAGGCTCAGTTTCTTTTGAATAGCTATTTCCCAAGAAGATTTGAAGTTATCTGCCACTATTAGATGGGTCAGTCCACTGGGGTTATGATACAATTTTAACCAGTAGGTAAAGATATTTATCCAGAGATTAGATTCAAGTTTACTGATTCCTGCTTCTGTCGAAGTACAGCATTTGGAACACAGTGGGTAACCTGGAAGATGTTTCTTAGAAATTTTGTTTGAATTCTTTCTAAGGTAACCATGCTGTTATATCATCCCAGTTGAGCCCCGTATAGCAGTTGTGGTTGGGCTTTAGCTGCAAACAACTTAATCTACTAATCTTTCGTAAAGTTACTTGGAATGGTTATATGGATATAGTCATATTGCGTTGCAATGTTGCATGTCCAATAGCTAAGCAAATACAAATTCGAATAAACATGGATCACTAGGATAAGCATGGATAATCCTGGTTACAGTGTTTTGATATTTTCTTGTATATATCTGAACAAGCATTGAAATTTGTATTATAGAAGAGGTAAGTGAATGATACTTTTATTTTAAATTGCTGGAAAAAACATTTAAAACATACCTTTGTTAAACGTTACCAGAGGCATTGGTAGTAAGCCTTGTGATATATTTTCTAATAAATTGTTGTGTAATTATGTATATTCTAAAACCTAAAACCAAAAGAGATTAATGCTCAAAATTCTTGTTATATTGTACAGACTCAGCATTTCAGAGACCAACTTCTGTCTCATAGGCTACCTAAAATCAGAAAAAGACTTAAGTGTAACAAAAAAACTGTTAAAATCATATATACTGTATATCAGTACAAACATATTAAATATATAAAAGTAGTACTTCAGGAACAACACTTTTAAAAATCTGAATCTAATCTAAAAACGATTAAAACAGTTTTTATATGTTAGAATAGAAAGCTGTCACTTATATTTCAAAAACAGATATAATGAAGTGCTCTGCAGTACCAGAGCAAAGCTCTTGTCACTTGATTCAAGAGCCCTATAAATAACTTTGCAAACATAGTGAATGATTCCTTTTGCTTTGTCTAACCTTCAGCATTATCAACTGGCTGTAAAAAATTATGTGTTCATTCTATTCCTTGTTGACCTTTGTATCATTCTGAACTCTTCATTCTATCAGCCAATTCCATTCTTCAGGAATAGAAATGCTACTTCTTTCCTTAATCATTTTGATAGTGATTGCTTTTAAGTCACTTTTTCCTCACTGAATCCCCAACCTGACTCTATGTTTGATGTATTCCTAAATGTTCTGGTCCTTGAGTGTTTAATGAAGTTCCTGAGATACAGCATGTAAATCATCCTTGCCCTCCTGGACACCCTCTAGATATCCACTTCCTAGTTTCTCAGCAACGGCCATGCTGGCTGAGAAATTTTACAGTTGAGGTGCACATATATGGAGAATGTTGGAGCCAAGGAAGATTAATGCAAATATATTAGTTACTCTTTCTGATTAGTTACTCGTTTTAGTGGCAAAGGAACCCATGATGAGTAAATTGGAGTAGAAAAATGTTGGACTAGTTGTGTTATTGATTCCTGCATAGTTAAAGCTAGTTGAATAAGTTTGGATGTCTAATTACCCTAATAATGAATTTAGCCTCTGTTTAGTCTCCCCTTCATTTCAGGCAGATTCAGTGTCCAGAAGACCATGTGGACCTCACAAAGATATGAGGCATTTGGTCTTGCCTACATTGGTTCTAAATTATAGATGTAAAGGCTAGCCTGTGTGGACAAAAACTTCAGTTGTCCTGAGACAACCTAATCTGGAACTGGTAATTCTGCTTAGCAGTTATTTTTCTGCTGTTTCCCCTATTAATTTCTATCCTGTATCTATCAATTTATTTTCTAAATAGTCTACGGTATATAGTCATCCAGTTCCTGGTGTTTTTTTTTTAGCACAAACTTTCTTCATATTCTGCCAACACTGTTTCTTTTCTGTCGACATTTTCTTTCCTCAAGTTAGAATAATTAGAATAAATGTGCTAGTCCATATGTTAGGCAAGTGTGCTTCCTAGCTTCCAGCTGTCTTCTGTAAAAGCATACAGTATGACTGCTTCCTCTGCTTTCTTATTTATATATGTGTAAAGGAAATCACCAATCTTTTTGAGCTTTAATACCTATCTGATCTCATTCTTCAATACAGTGTGGATCCTTGTTGAGCTAACTATCCCTGTTCTGAAACCTACCACCTTCTTAATTATAGCTAACTTATCCCTTAATTAGTCCATCGGAAATTTAAAAAAATCTGCAATCAATAAGACACCACTATGTATCTTAAACTTAGTTAAAATATCAATACAGATCAGATCTTAGCTACATACCTGAATTTATCTGCATAGGTGGAGGGTTTCTGTCAAGAGTACACAACTGTAACTAAAGAATATGGTCACTGTTTCCCAATGAGTTTAGAAATGTAGAGGCATACTCTAAGCAAAGGGATGAAGCTTTTTGAAGTCCCATTGATGTCATTTGGAATGGGAAAAACATATTTTAATTCATCTCCATTGATTCTGTCATAATTTAGCGGCTACTTCGTAATAAAAATTAAATAGCTGGTTTTCTTTTCTTTTTTAAAAAAGGTCTTACATTAAATGAATAAAACAAGATCTGATTTTCTGCCAGCTCTTTCAAAGATAACCACAAACTAACAAGCCCACCAGCTAGTTATACTGTATGACTGATATTGACAATCTTGTTTTCTTCAGCATAGCGTCATCACAGTTCAGTGAATATTCTAATTAACTTTGCAGACTGCTGCTAAAATTGATTCCAATTCCTTGCAAAATACATATTGCTAAAAATACAGTGCATAAGAGGAGGAAGGTGACATGGTCTTTATATATTGTCAAGTTTAAGTGAAAACATTTGCACAGATTGTATTTGTGTGCATCACTGGTTTTTTCTTAATCCTTAATTCTGTTGCCACACCTTTATTGCTTTTGGAACAGATTGAATCAAGAGTAGTAATTACCAAGGGCTTTATTATATTCCCAGTTAGACATATTGTTGTCACTACATTCTATTTGCTGAAAAGCTAGAAGGAGGTGATTAGGCAGTGTTGTTTTGCAAAAACTATATCAGCAATGTGTAGTTCTTTAAGTAGGCTAAAGAATAATTTTATAAAGCACAAGGTTTGTAACAAAATATTGCTGTATATTTATTATTTATTCATTAAACAGATTTATGTATTTTATATACTTTATACACTTACATGAATTGCAGAGTAGTTAATGTTATTGACCAAATGTTGGTGATAGTAAACCTAATAGTTCAATAGAACTGTCAGCTCTATTCTTCCATCTACCTTATATATAGATATACTGGTTTCCCTTTGACAATATATTTTTGAAGTGTGATGGTCAGAACTGCTAAGACAGGACACCACCAACTGCAGCTGTACTATAGAGCTACATAAAGATATTACTATGCTGCAATTTTTCTTGCCTTTTTTTTTTACACCACTGTCACGGGGGTTTACATTTGAATTGGGTTATTTATCATGACTTCAAGATGCCTTTTTTGGTCAGCTATGATATCATGGAACTACTTAGAGCAGCCTTTCATAACTTTTTGACCCTGGAGAAACCCTTGAAACATTTTTCAGGCCTCGGGGAACCCCTGCACCTTCAGGCTCAAATATAGGCCAGAAGGTACAAAATTATTATATTTGTTTCTTGTGTAGGCCTGTATATATGCATTATCAGTGTTCTTAAACTAAAAATAAAGAATAAAACTTACCTCTTGAATGTGAAGTTGCCCAAATTTGAAATAATTTTTTAAATAAACATGATCTCCCAGGGAACCCCTAGTGATCTCTCATGGAACCCTAGGTTTCCATGGAGCCCTGGCTGAGAAACCCTGACTTAGAGGATTAGACACATCGTTTTGCTTTTGCTGCTATGTTAGGTTTCTGTTCATTCAGACAAAAATAAATCAAGGAGGGCATATTGGGTTTCCTGATTCCATCAAGCTCATGCTGCCTAAATTTGGCAATAAGTTGATTAATACTGTAACTAAAATATGATTTTCAACAGATTTTTCATAGACAACCAAGGCAAAGAGGTTCATTAAAGCTATTAATATTTTTAAAAATTTGCACCCCAAATATAGGGAAAAATTCTATTTCTAAAATTGATAGTGATGTTTTCTGGTCTTGAGCAGTTATAAGAAAATGAAAAGGATATATTTCTGTAGTAATCATAATAACGTGAATGGACAGGAGCCATTAGCTTAAAGAGAAGTATTTCATAATGAATAGCCTGTACATTGGAAACAGAATTTAACACTAATTCTAATAAAAAAAAAAAAAATTGTAATTGAGGATGCCCTTGGATAATCTCAATAGGCAGTCAAATTCACATTATTTTAAAATGCCTGAGTAAATATTCCAGTTCAAGTGGTGTCTTCGTTTGTAGTTGTCAACAGTTAAGAAGCTGTGAGAAATACATACCCTCTAAGTTGTGCTGGTTGATACCATTGAGGAAATAATTTCTGAGTACAGCATGATTGTCTGCATCGGGAAGCCTTTATTTATATGTGAGGGCTTCCAAGTGAGCTGAATCATGACCAATTTGCAAGTGTAGCATGTATTGCCTAAACAGAGATAATACAGAAAGATAGTACTGCTTCTGTTCAATTTCTAAATTGAATTTTTTGTCATAAAAGTAAAGCTGGGAAACATGTATGATAGCAAACTATGTTTTCTGATTTATTACTAAAATACAAATTGTTAACGTTTTTACAACAGGCATGTCAATATCTTGCATATGATTAATTTATATATAATTTAAAATATACGTCTTTATATCTACCGTTTCTTTTCTTATATTACTATCTGGAACTAAAAATGAGTATGTGCACAGAAAATGTCTGTTCTACCTAAATCATAGTTTCCCTTATCTGCTAGTTTGTAATTTTTTTTTTTCCTGGAGTAAATATAAAAGCTGATTACATTACCTGTTTTTAGCTGGTAAAATCATGTGGCCCTTCAGATACATTTGAATGGCAACTTCTGCAGCTCTCTGGGGTTGGCTTCAGCTGCTGGGAGTTCTAATTAAGCAATGTTAGTTTCTCAGATGGATAATTTTTAAGGTTCTACTGTTATGTTTTCTCTCCTACCAACTCCTAGTTGGCTTTTTAAATAAACTTCCAAATAACATCTATTATTATTTAGAAATTTATACAGGCTAAAGTTTTATGCAGAAAGAAAGCTTGAATTTCTATAGCACTTCTATGTGATGGAGCAGATATTTCTCACTAATTTAATGAAATATGCATGAAACACTAGTAGATCTGTAGTGATGTTCGAAGGGTGTGTTAAAATTGCTGCTTAGGTATGGATGACCTTGGGCAAACAATTGTTTCTCATTTATAGATGAAATAACTAAATGCTACTTAGAGAAAAATAAGGGTACAAATAAAATTTCAGGATAACTCAGTACATTCATAGCCAGTTAAATTATTGTTTGTAGAATATCATGCATATCATGCAAGGCCTGTCTCCATCACCCTATGTCAAATGGGAATTCACATATTGGGAATACTAATATAGCAGTCACCTTTTTTGACTTTCCAGTAACATAGTGTCAGCAAATTTCTTATTATTCCAAGTTAGAGTTTTGATTTTGTCTAGAATATTGGGCTCCTATAGCAATGAAGTGAAATGAAATAGTCGGTGAAATGATGATATGTTGAATTGGTTAAAAAGGAAATATAAAGCATAGAAAGTGTATGAAAGAGTTACATACACTATTATGAGGACCAATTTCCAGTTGTCCTGTTAGGACTTGTGAAGGGTTTAGCTTTAGTGCCTCCTCTCTCAAGTTGAGGCTAAATATAAACCACTGAGTTTTGTAATTCTTGCTGCAGTTATGAGATGAAGGAAGAGATGTGGGAAAAGCAGTGAACTTCCATGAATAGATGTGAACGTGATGATATGGTCAGCTGCAAGGAATTCTGGTAACGGATGGAAATAGCATTGAAAGAGAAGTTTTTGGCTTTACAAGTTACACTCAACTTGATCATGGAATGTGAGAAGCTGGAACTAAGCAATTTCCTCAAAGTGGAAACGAAGTGTCCCAAATTGGATGTCTTAGGAATATGAGTTAGGCTCATAGGAATGGTCACTTTAAACATGATTATATGATCTACCATTCAGGGTATGAGTCCATACAAAGGAATAGAGTGTCAGTAATCCTCAAAAAATTCTATAGCAAAATGCAAGAAGTGCTAAATGCAGCATAAAGGAAGACTATAGTGGGTGTTTGGAATGCAGAAACTAGAGAAATGGAGGAATCTTGAAGTATTGGAAGATTTGGATTGGGTAAAATACAATTATATTAATGAAGTTTTGTGAAGAGAATTCTTCGTTTACTGCAACACCTGTTTCAAGCAACATAAATACATAGCACAGGACATACCAGATAGACAACCTCAGAATCAGATAAACTTTATAATGGAAGATGAGAACTGTAGTCTGGTCAGGTTAGCTTACATCTTGGTACCAGTTGCAGAACTGCTCATGAATTATTGGTGGCAAATATATGGATTAAACTTAGAAAATCAAAGAGGCCTTACATGCTAGAAGTGTATGGCCAGGAGAAGATAGATGTATGAGAGAAAACACATAAGTTAGAAAATATTGGTGTATATCCATATACCCAAGGAGAAGATACACCTAATTTCTCATGCAGGTAAGGTGGAATACAACCAAATAATTAGGCAGGTTTTAGAAAAATTGGAGGTTTGCACTTTGCATCCCTGACTACAGCAAAGTTTGTATACAGAGTGTCCAAATGTGAATGATATTAATGAAAATGGTATTCCAGAACACCTGATTATTCTTCTGCAAAATCTTTATGATGAACAACAACAACCCCATCTTGAGAAAAATGAAATTGGAGACCCAGTGGTCCAGGTTAATAATACTACTAGTATTTTGCCCAAGGTGCACAACTTATATCCAATTGCAATTAAGATATTTGAAGCTAAAGCCTGAGCTACAGCTATACACGATCTGAACCTGAGTGTGCCCATTTCCAAGAGGGGAACCGGGTCTTGGTTATACATGCCAGACTGCCATCCTCATCCATGATAAGGTCATGAATGAGAGCAGATTTATTGCAAACTGATCTGGCGTTCAGAAGCAGCACCTGAAGTCCTGGGCCATCTGATTACCTGGTACTGAAAGGGAATGCTGAGGGCTAGACAGAGGAGCCATTCTCAGATGGTGTCCCTGACATCCTTGAGCGCAGCTTGTCCCCAGATCTACCACTGTGTTTTGAAGCACGATCCTGCTTTACCAATAAAACAGGTTTTGCCATCATGATTCTGGGGAAGGGCTGAAAAGGGAGGGGAAGGAAGGAGCAGAGGTGCTTGCAAACTGCCCTGGCAGCCTGTCCTTCCATACTCTGTAGGTGGATGCTATAGAAACTGTGGCCCACATTTTCCTTTATTGCAGCTTTTACAGGGATGTTAATCTTGAATTGGATGCTGAGTACTCTGATAATTTTTATTTACACACTGTTTACTAGATGATCACTATAACTTCTCTAAATGTAGCACAATTCTGTTATAACATGTGTAAACTCCACCCTCAGATGGTCGATAACAGCAAATGCTGTAGTTTAGGTGCTTATTTTATTACATATGGTCTATGACCGTACTGATACATTCACTTACCATAGCCATTAGAGCCATCAAATTGATAAAAGACCATGCCCATAAATTTTCATATTACTGATTATGTTTAGCCTTTTAAGTTACTACCATTCCTTTTTTATTTATTTATTTGATTTCTATAGCTGCCCATCTCAACTTTTTATGCTATTTTATTTTATACCACACTATTATAGTTCTTATATTTAGAATATTAATATTAAATCTAGTTTTCTACTAGATTTTAATGATATAGTGATTTTACATTTCAAGTTAGCTATTTTTATTTATTTTTAATTATTATCCTATGGTTTTATGCAAATTATCCCTGTATTTTTTGAATTTATATAGCAACTATATTATAAGAATGGCAGGATGAAGGGAATTGGAGGTTGAAACATTTATGATTTGAAATTTGCAGACAATTCCTTGTTATATGAAAGTAAAGAACATTTAGACAAGTTCATTATGAAAGTAATAAAAGAAAGTGAAAAATCTGGATTAATTTGTAAGTGAAAGTGGTAAATAGCTTTCTTTTCTTTTAAAAAATAAAAAAGGACATTATGCTGGAGGTTTAAAAGAAGTTTAATCCTAGGAAGGAAAATAATCATGAACTTAGACAAGAACATAAAGATAAGGAAATTCCATTGAGAACAAAGATCAGAATAGTTAAAGCAATGGTTTTTCTAGTAGTGATGTACTGTATCACTGTGAAATAGACCATGGTGAAAGAACAAGATTTTTTTTCAATTTTATGTTTGGAAACAATAAACATACCATGGAATTCATGAAGAACCAGTCAGTTTTAACCAAACAAAAACTTACTGGTCCCTTGAGTTGATGGACATAGGTACTTTAGACATACGATGTTAAGGGGATGGTGGAGTAGAATAGAGTAGACATGGTACAGTAAGTTGGAGCAAGTAGAGGAATGGGAATATAACATTTAAGATAAGTGGATGGATGGGACAAAAAAAAGTGTCCTGGAATGGCCTTTGAAGAGCTATCGGCTCTTTTGTCACCTTTATTCCTGGAAACAAATTGAGTTGATAGGCATTTGTCCATGAAGTCACTAGGGAGTTGAACCTGACTTGATGGCACCTAATTCTAATCCTGACATTTTTCTGTGCTGTCGATTTTAGTTCAGGTTAAAACAGATTTCCAGTCTTATTCCCCCATTACCTTTCCTTCCCATAGCACTTGCCCAAAGTGTTTGCTCTACTGGTGGCAAGGCATTAGAGATAGACAACAGTGGTCTAGGACAGCAGAGCACTAGCAGAGACTAGTGATGGCTGAGGAAAGGGGTAGTTGACTGTCAATTCCCATCTTGTGGACACCAAGCTCATCCAGTAAGTGGGGGAAAAGGTGGACTGCATATAAGTGGATAAGTGAGGTTGGCTGAGAAGAAAAGAAATGCTCTGGATTTTACTTGGGTTGGAAATAAGAAAAACTGTTTTTCTTTTTGTGGAACAAAGGCCTTCCTTATTCTAATCCAGTGCAAGATTAGTAAGAATGTCTCGGCTGTTTGAGATGAGAGGGTTATATAAGCTTAGTTTATACTTTCAGTACAGATGAGATGAGATTATCAGTAAGACTTGGCGATTTGGCTGGATGAAGTGTTGACTTTGGAGGCATAGTGCAGTAACAGCCTAGATACACGATAGACATGCTGAACATACGCTTTTAATGTATTCCCTTAGATACATAAATTTTGTCCAGTGACTACGTATATGATCTCTACTGTGGGATATAAGTAGCTGAGTGAGGTTGTGGTCTCCTATTTATTTATTATTTCAGTTTCAAGACCACCTGATTCCACAGTGATGCTGGGAAGCTTACAATTAAAAATATAAAAGGAATGTAAAAGAAAACAACATATATCAGAGGAAAAAGAATACAACTGACCAGGTACTGATGAGAATATGGGCCCTATAGTCCTATTTGGTTGTGTGTAGGTTGCAGAACGAGCTTTCTCTCATTTTGTTCTAGCTGTTGAAACACTTTGATATTACTAGAATGTGTATTTTGTGCCATGTGAACTGGATCTAGCTGTTGAAACACAGATCTGGCACCCTGGCATAAAGACAGCTTCCACAATTATTGGGGAATCCTTAAGAAAAATGAACAGATTTCCTGTCTTAGTACCTGATACTGTTCAAAAGTTTAAAAGGGGGGAATATAACAATAACAGTGTCGTTCTCTGATAAGCTGGGGTTGGGGAATTGAAAAGGGAAGAGACACTGAAAGATCTATGTGTGAGCCCTCATAGTATCTCTTACAAATGGCCCGTTCAAACTTGGTAATGCCGTTGATTACATCATACAACAATTTTTCAATATTTCTGAATAGGCTGTATTAAAAATAAGTAAGTATCCATTTCTTAAGAAAAGCCTTTCTCTTCTTCCGGTGGGGATGTGGTGGACTGAACAGCTGTGCTTGCAGGCTCAGTGGGCAGAACTGACAATGCGGCAGTTTTTCAGGCTCGGGCAGGTCTTTCCTGAAGCCCAGGAGTGTTTTTCCGGAATAAGGAAAACACCTGGAATCATCCCATCTGTCCTCTGGACAGCTGCTTGCAGCCAGAAGATTCCAAACAGTGTTTGCCCTTGACTGGTAAGAGCAGCCGGGAGGCTGGGATGTCACCATTTCCAAGCTGCGCTGTAGCCTTAAAGGGACACTAAGACCGGCCACCCCATTTCTAAATCACTCAATTTATATTTCTTTTAAGTACGTGTACCTTAAGAGAGGCTTTCTACAGCAATGAGAGGAGGGTTCTCTTGGTGCTTATTGTTATTTTGGGGATCATTTTTTTTAAAAAAATATTTTAAGTTTTAGAGTTCGTTTTCCATCCAAATATTAAGGAAGATTAAGAGTAAATAATTGTCTCCCTGTTATTATTTTTATACTAAATTTGAAGATACTAACATTCTCCTACATGTTGAATTGGCTCTTTTGACTTTCAGTTTTCTGCTTCTACTTTCCCTGGGGAACTGTCTGCATATCTCACTTTTGCTTATGTAAACACATTTCGGAATCCTTTCATATCTTCGACTTTCGCTGGTTAAGCTTCTAGGGGGCGCCATAATCTACTGCTTGAGACATGGAGGAGTTTGAGCAGACTTTTTCTGACTTCCACCAAGATTTTAAACAGATTCTTTCTGATTCCTGTCAAGTTTTTATTCAAGGCATTAAGGAGATTGTGGAAAATATGAGGTCTAAAGTGTGTCATCTGGTTGGGGATGTTGCAGATGAAATTGAGGAATTTAACAGCGACAGAAATGTCTCTTCTAAGAGTGAGATCAGGACTTCTGTTGAAATGCTGGAGGAAGATCGGATAGACGAATTGAAGAAATTAAAGGGAGAGATCAAGTTGCAAGCCATAAGCGGAATTGACTTTGTTGGAACGCCGTGGAAAAGAAGGAGTTATTATGTATGGGAGGTCTCTTAAAGAAAAAAGCTCTGTGCGTATTATGGGGATATGTAAATGCTCTGGTTTATTTTGAAGTGGGATAAGGGTTTAAGAATATTTATTTGGATTGCTTTTAGGGTTTGGCTGATTTCATTTATCTTTAATGATTTGGATTAAGATTTTTAAGGTATAATAAAAAATAATAAATGTTTGGTTTGGGGTTTAATATTATTAAGATTAGAGCCTCGTGTGACACAGAGTGGTAGGTGGCACTATTGCAACCGAAACTCTACCTACGACCTGAGTTTGATCCCAGCGGAAGCTGGATTCTCGGGTAGCCAGCTCAAGTCAACTCAGCCTTCCATCCTTCCAAGGTTGGTAAAATGAGTACCCAGCTTGCTGGGGAAGGTGACGACTGGGGAAGGCAATGGCAAACCACCCCACTATAGTTGGCCAAGAAAACGTCACGAAAGTGGCATGTCCCCAAAGGGTCAGACACGACTTGGTGCTTGCACAGGGGACCTTTCACCTTCACCATTATTATTAAAATTGTTGTATTATCAAGTATAATGGCAGATAATTTATATGCTTTTTAGTTTGATATTTATTATAGTAGACAGGAGTGTATAGAATAGTAGTAGGAAGGAAATAAATAAATGTTACCTTTGGGGGGGGAAGTTGATTAGGAGGAGTGTGTGTGTATGTGTGTGTGTTTGTGTGTGTGTGTGTATCGTTTAATATAAGGGGAGGGAGCAACTGTATTTAGTGATTTTTATAATGTGCCAATGGAATGATTTATCGAAGTAAGGTGATTTTGGTTTAATATAGAGTAAGGAATTGATTATGGAAAATTGTTGTATATCCTTGCTGTTAAAAGTTGGAAGGCACATTGTAATTTAAAAAAAAATTGTCTTGTGTTTCTATACTTTTTTAGTATTTTCTTTTTTTTCTTTGTAGTTTTTTTGTGTTTCTGTAGCTTTTTATCTTTGCTTAAACTTAATCAACTTGTTGTATATATAAAAAAATCCTTTCTGCAGTCTCTTTCATGCATCTGATCTGTATTTGCATATTCTTCCAAACCAGCAGATTGGCTGATGTGTATAGGTTAAAAAATAGTAGCGCACTGCTGTGCTAATTATAACAGCCTCAGCAATAGGTGACAAGTTTCTGAATGTTGCATGAAAAATGTTGCTTCTTTATTTCATGCTGGTTATAAGACAAATTAATGTACAGTATCATTTATCAGAATAATTTGCCAAAATATTAAAATATTTTTTGCCAGAAGTTATATTTATAGGGGATTTATTTGAAATAGTTAATAAAATCTGTTAGTTATGAATTCTGGCTTCCATCGTGAGACATTTTAGTCAGTTTAGCCATCTGGATGTAGCTTCATGTAGCAACTGAAAACAGTGGTGCCTTGCATCAGTACAAAACCCAGTGTAAGGCAAATGCTGCTTATCAGATTTATTCACATTAACATTGTCAAACTGCTTCCTAAGGCCTGAATTGTGTGTTATAGGACCAATATAGGTATGTCACTAGTTGAAATACGAGCAATTGCTTAATACTTTGCAATTCCTGACAATGATTTTGTTTTCTTGTCCTGCTCTTAAATGTTGATGCCTACAGTATTAATTATTTAAAAATGTTTACCGTATAAACATTCTGATGATTATTCAGTCCTGTGTTTTCATCAAACAGCAGGACATAAAAGTTCCCCAAAATATTTCTTTCTTTACAGAGCCTGTGTCATCTTGGGTGTGATATTTCTTCTGTCCTCTTTATGTATAGTGATCAAAGCCATCCATGATCTTGCAACTAAGTTGCTTCCAGAAGTGGTAAGACCTTCTTTTTTTTAAACTAAATTTCAGAGTTTCAGTAAGAAAGCTTGTTATGCAGCTGCACGTGCTCTTTTATAGCTTTGAATAGTTCTGTGGAATTCTATAAAAGTTACAAGGGTATGTTTTATATTTAACTGTCACAGAGTGTGGGTGTCAATTTTATCTTTTTTGATTACATTTTGCATTAACATACCAAATCCATTCACTTCTAGATCTCAGAAATTCCAGAAAAGTTGCTATGGCTAACAGTTGGACTAGGAGTGGTTAGGACTAGGAAAATCTTAAGGATAAACTGGAATTTGTTCAGATTTCCTGAGTAGTTATCTTCTGTATGTTGCAGCTGAGGAAACTATGTAACAGTATAAGGTTATTCAGAATTGTTGCAACAATAGGAGATAAGTGGTGCTCTTGTGAATAAGCTTCTAGAGTAATCTGGAGGTTATTTTCTATAACTAAATTTTGTTAGTAAAGGTAAAGGTTTCCCTTGACGTAAAGTCCAGTCGTGTCCAACTCTAGGGGGCGGTGCTCATCTCCGTTTCTAAGCCTTAGAGCCGGGGTTGTCCGTAGACATTTTCCGGGTCATGTGGCCAGCATGACGGCACGGAACGCTGTTACCTTCCCGCCGAAGCAGTACCTATTGATCTACTCACATTTGCAGACCTATTATTGTTTTCCCTGAGCTTCTACAGGCTTGGAACTGTTTAAAGTGAAATTTTAAAGTCCCCAAAATCCTATTTTCTGTAGAATCAAGATTGCATTTATTATTGTTATTGTTGTTATTATTATTAGATTTTTATCCTGCCTTTTTTATATATAACTCAAGGTGGTGAACATACCTAATACTCCTGCATCCTATTTTTTCCACAACAACAACCCTGTGAGGTGGGCTGAGCTCAGAGAGAGTGACTGGCCTAAAGTCGCCCAGCTGGCTTTCGTGCTTAAAGGAGACGTAGAACTCACAGTCTCCTGGTTTTTAGATATGGATTGATTATTTATACAGTATTGTCTAAGAATTACGCCTAGAAGAAACTCAAATAAATCCCATATAATATTGCCACAAGGGAGCTTAGTTTGATCGATTTCTTAACCATCTTTCTTTGTAGAATTAGTTTACAAAGCTTGGTATGAAATTTTAACAGCATGACTCTCATGTTCAATCATGTGGCTTTGGCACAAGACTTTCTAATAGAAAATTTTCTCTTCATGTTCCAGTAAGAACACAATGTTTAGCTCTTGGGGCAGAGCAGAATAACAGTGGAACTATGATTTAAGTGTGTTGTGGTTTATTCATTTTTAATTTATTTATAATTCACATTTTTAAGGCCACCCAATCCATAGTTAAGCAAGCGTAACATAGGATGACAAGGGAACCCAGTCATAGAGTGCATTGGCATTTGCCCTGCTGTAGAGGCATTAGGAAGGGACGTGGTGGCGCTGCGGGTTAAACCACTGAGCTGCTGGGCTTGCCGATCAGAAGGTCGGCGGTCCGAATCCGCGTGACGGGGTGAGCTCCTGTTGCTAGTCCCAGCTCCTGCCAACCCAGCTGTTCGAAAACATGCAAATGTGAGTAGATTAATAGGTACTGCTTCGGCGGGCAGGTAACAGCGTTCCATTTAGTCATGCTGGCCACATGACCACGGAAGTGTCTACGGACAAACGCCGGCTCTTCGGCTTTGAGACTCTTCCCCCTAGAGTCGGACACGACTGGACTTAATGTCAAGGGAAACCTTTACCCTTTACCTTTAGAGGCATTAGACTTACCTCTTTCTAACATAATGCCAGAATGGGTCAAGAAAGGAATGGGGAAGAGCTCTCCTAGTTCCTAGACCAGTGTTTCTCAACCTTGGCAACTTCAAACTGTGTGGACTTCAACTCAGTCCCTCTTGGGGGAAATGGGTGGTAACAAAATTTGAATAATAAATAAAATAAATAAATTTAGAATTCTCCCAGAATTCTCCATGCTGGCCAGGAAATTCTGGGAGTTGAAGTCCACACAGCTTGAAGTTGCCAAGGTTGAGAGACACTGTCCTAGACTTTTCTTCCAGCCAGTGAAAGTTCTTTGAAGCTTCTTCAGCTACATGACTAGAAGATCTAGATCACCATCCCAAACCTCTAAAAGCAGTAAAAATTTTGGACAGTTCCTGTAAATGTTAACCTGGCAATCATTCAATTTGCCCCAGTTGTGCAGCATTAAAAAATTAGGTTTGACTAAATCAGTAATTTTGCAATACAGGCAACATCTGCATTTCATTAAGCATCTGTGTATTACATACAGTTTTAATATGCTTGAATCCTGCTTTCATTATCATAGGGAATAAAGCAAATGTTATATGTATTTCATCTGCTACTACAGCCCATTTATCCAGTAAAAAGCATTCTAATGTGATTATTTATGCATAGCATAGCATAGCATAGCATAGCATAGCATAGCATAGCATAGCATTTACTTACTTACTTACTTACTTACTTACTTACTTACTTACTTACAGGGCTTATCTGGCTGCCCATCTCATATGATGACTCTAGGCAGCTCACAACAACCATAAAAATAGTTAAAAACAAAAGCACCCTCCCCCCAGTTGCCAGACCAGTCCTTCTCACAGCTCAACCCCTATCCTAGCCCAATGCTTGGGGAAAGAGCCAGGTCTTCACAGTGTTTCAAAAGGCTAAAAGGGTGGGGTTTCCTGGGGTCTCAGGTGGGAGCTGTTCCAAAGGGCTGAGGCAGCCACTGAGAAGTCACGCCTCCGAGATCCCATCAGATGACAACATTTAAGGGAGGGGGCCTGGATTGCACCTACCCTATCTAACCTAATACGATGGGCGGTTATCCTCAGGGAGAGTCGGTCCCTCAAGTAACCTGGCCTTGTGCCATGTAGGGCTTCAAAGGTGATAACCAGCACCTAGAATTACACCCAGAAAGCAACTGGAAACCAGTGCAGCTCTCGCAGCAGTGGTGTTACTTGGGTGAACTTGGGGCTCCCAGAACTACATGCCGCTGCATTCTGGACCAGTTGCAGCTTCTGGATGGTCTTCAAGGGCAGCCCCATTGCAGTAATCCAAATGCGAGGTGATTAAGGAATGGATGATGTAAGGCATCCCAGTCCAGGAGTGGGCACAATTGGCGCACAAGATGGATTTGTGCAAAGTCCCCCCTGGCCATGGCTGCCATCTGCTCTTCCAGCAGGAGTGGTGAGTCCAAGAGGACCCCCAAAGTGTGCACTAGATCTGTGGGGGGGAGTGTTCCCCCATCCAGAGTCAAAGATGTCAACTCTCCTGACCCTGGGTGGTCAAAACCCATCAAACACTCCATCTTGCCAGGGTTGAGTTGCAGCTGGTTTCTCCCCATCCAGGCCCTTACAGCCTCCAGGCACCGAGCCAGCACCTGAGCAGCATCACTTGTCCAGCATGGGGTAGAGATGTATAATTGGGTATCATCAGCATACTGATGAGGATAAACTATCTGTGCTTTTAAATAAATATAAAAAGATATATGGAAGAGAAATAAAATACAAACACTCTCTTGAATTCTTTTTGAATGATATTACAATATGGGACAGGATTTGGGTGTGGAGGGGGAATCTTCTAATTCTAATGTGTGAGTACTTTCACAAGTTAACCTCCTCTATGAAAGATGACTTTCAAAATATGTAGGACATATTTTTGCATCCCTGGAGTATGCTGAATGTGGAATAGCTTGAATGAAAAGAGAATATTTTTATGGGAATTGTTTTCATGGTGACAAATATTTTTCCATTGTTCTACCTCATTTATCAGCTCCAGAGGCAGCTGATGGACATATTCAACTGGTTTAATTTGTTTAAACGTCTGGTCACTTGTAGGCAGTAGGAAGGGACAATTGAAGAAGAAGAGGCAGATAAATCATATCCAGTAAAAACAATGAGTGGGTAGATGGGAAAACCCTGAACTATAATAGAAGAAAAGGGAACCCCTTCATTTGCACCAATGGGGATTACTTTATTCTTGCTATCTGCTGTAGAATGGAGAATGCAGATATGGATGTAAGGACAACCCCAATAAATAATAGAATTGTTCACTACATAGCAAATTTGTGGTCCTTCAAATGTTATTGGACTGCAGCCCACATAGTCTCTGACTTCTACATATGTTAGCTGGAGCAGGTCCGACTAGGAATCCGATGCCATCTGAAAAGCTACATGTAATAAGCTACCTTAAATGTAGTGCATGGTTTGCTTCACTGAACAGGAAAATGGGGAGAGCTAACAGGAGTTTTGTGAGGGTGATTAAAGGGAAGCCTCTAACAATTTTCCCTCTAAGAAAAGAAAGAAACTTAGCAAACATGAGAGCTTGAGACGTGGAGTGCTAAAAATAAAAAAATGAAGATAAGTAGGCAGGAGTCTGTAGTTGTGACATTCTGCACTAGTGGCATGTTAACTTGATTGTCTGAAAACAACCTGGGATATATTTGTAACAAGTTCAATAACAGTCCTTTAAAAAAAAAAAGCCAAAGGAATTAAGCAATGAGTGGTCACATTTTAGTTGATTAAGAAGGATGGGGATTTATCAGTTCAAAGAAAAGTGACTCTACAACAGAAATGTCCAGTGGAAAAAACTAGGGATGTAGCTTCTCCTAAGATGGCATAGTTATTACAAGATTCTAGGAAAATACTTGCTAAACCGAAGGGCAAGTTAAGAGTACCCATTCTTACCCTGAAGCACCTTTTGGTGCCTCTTTAACTCAGATATATATTTTCTTGGGATTACATGGCTACTGCTATGTACTGTTATTTAAGAAATTCTGGAGAACTGGTGAAGTGCCAAATATCTGGAGGAGGAGAAATGTTGCCTATCTTCATAAAAAGGAAAAGGGGAGATTCAGGAAAGTACAGACCAGTCAGCGTGTCATCAATATCCGAGATTCTAGGACAGATCATAAAGAGATTCCTGCATCAAACTGAACGGTCTAAATAGCTTCTTCCAAGTCAATGATTCTAGCCCTCAGGTTTTCAGCTGGCTGTAAACAGTGCTTTGAACCAGTGTGACTGTGCTATCACATGCTGTTCAGTGGTATTACTGGTGCAGTCAGAGCTTGTGAAATTACTCTTCACATCACATCATTGTGAGAATACTCTATTTTCATCGTTGTTATGCTCATTTCTATTTATCGCTTCTTTTATGCTACCATACATCTGTTGTTCATGCTGTAACAGGCTATACAAATTGATTTCATGTGATCATTTGTGTGTGTGTGTGTGTGCACCTTCAAGTCAGTTTTTTGACTTCTAGCAATTGCCTGGACTAGACCCTGCAGTTTTCTTGGCATGGACTTTTGTTTGTTTTGTGCCTTCAAGTCCGTGTTGACTCCTCATGACTGCCTGGACATGTCCCTGCAGTTTTCTTGGCAAAATTTCAAAAGTGGTTTGCCGCTGCCTGCTTCCTAGGGTTGAGAGAAAGTGACTGGCCCAAGCTGGCTTTGTGCCTAAGGCAGGACTAGAACTCTCAGTATCCCTGTGTCTAGCCAGGTGCCTTAACCACTACACCAAACTGGCTCTCAGACAGCATGGACTTGCATCACTATAATACTGATTGACTTGCTTAGGACTCCAACGTAGATCCCACTTGCGGAAGACTTTAGGGGTTTTTATAATTAAATTTTCAGTATTCACCACTTTACAGCATTTAAGTGTCCCAATGCAAAGTTTGAGAACTAAACATTCAAGACTGAATACAGGCTGAAAGAAATGTGCCTGGATATCAGCAAATTGTGAAGGGATGTCTCTTCTCTGTTCATGGAACCAGCACTTCCATTTGTCTATGAGCACTAAACAGTTTGGAAACAGTAGGTTCACTGCCACCTAACTGTGATTTTATGATGCAGGTCATCCGCTGTTTGTAAACAAGTCTTTCAAATGAAACTGTAATTCTTGATCTAGGCACAATGGTGATTTATTCGAAACAGTTACTAGGATTTTTTCTATCAGCAAAGGGATGCCGCAAGTGCTGCTCTTATTTGATCTTTATTATATAGTTTCCATGGCAACCCCCTGGAAAATACATCTCAGTACACCTAGGAATGTACTGAGATATATTTACTAATAAGGTACAATGGATGGTAAGAGTAATAGATTTCATAATACATCTCAGTAAGTGCATAATACAGAATAAAAAATAATCTTTCTTCCTCGTCCAAATGTGCATAGAATTGACAGTGTAAAAAAACAGTATATGTCTATGTGTCTTTTTGTCTGTCTGTCTGATTAGGAAACAATTATTGCCTTTACTTTTTGATAGGATATCACTTATTTTTCATAAAATTTAAAGTACTATGGGAGAAAGCTTGATCATATAATCCTAAATGGAATGATGATGATGTAGCCAAAAATAGCATCATCATTGTATACCAAAGGGAAGTAACAGTAGACTAAACACAAACACAGAGACATCTTTGTGAGAATTAAGCGTGGTTGCAAAATACTGTCTATTGGAGGAAAAAATAATTATTGATGCTAGCAAGTCCTCCCACTGATGTTTAATATTTGCTAATCAAAATAAAAGTTAACAACCAGGCAAAATGGAGTATTATTTACACTATTGCCTTTGTTCTTGCAACCAGGCCTTGCCTGTCTCTCTCTCTCTATCAATATCTCTCTGCACATAAACATACATACATTTTGCTTCCCATTTTTTAAAACAGAGAATGTGTTTTAAGAACAATAATGTGGTAAAAATTATCTAAAATAATTTTATTTTACTTTTGTACCTAAAAAGCCTCAATGAAAACCAAAACAATTTACTGTAGAACAGATAAATGAACATTGTTGTTATATAATTTAATTCTGATACCAATTAACCAACTTTAATTTTTGCCTTGCTCCACTTATTTCTTTCTGTTTATCCCAGTTGCTTATTTAACTGGCATGTGCTGAAAACCAAAACTGTACATCCCTACCATTTGGAGTCTTCCTTACAACCAGCATCCTTGAGAGTTTATGAAAAAAATAGAATGTAAAATCTGCTTACAAGACCATTTTTCTTCATCTTTCCATTTTTGCTCCTTTTTGGATCTCTTGGTTTAGCAAGTCTTTAACAAACCATAAAATATCCATGAATGCAAAATCTAACCATTGTTAGAGGCTAAGTCAGCCCTTTTTGAGGTTTACAATTAAAAAAAAAACCTTTGTTAAATAGAATGTAAATGTTTATACATTTGAGAAAAAAACACAATCGGTTCTTTCAACACTTAATTTAATGTAGGCTTTTCTATCTGCTAGAAATTAACTATTACGTTAATGTAACTTCCAAGGCAATCCTGCTTGTAACTTTGTAGCGTTTTGAAGCTGAATCTTCAGGTGCTCCAGGAACCTTGGTGTTTAGCCCCAGAATCCTGAATCTTCCCTCAAAGTCATTGATGGGAGGTCCCAATCAATCTTCCTTCTCCTCCCTAGGATCAGAGAAGTAAACATTTCTATAAGTAATAGCTAAGATGGTTCTTTTTATGGTCCATGAAACCTTAGCCTAAACTATTGAGAAATTTAGAATTTAGAATATATATCTTTTATTAAACAATTAAAATATACTGTTTATTTTTTAATGCAACACTGGCTTCTATAGTTTTATCTTAAATGATCTATTACATTTTGTTTTCAGGGTTTTGGCACATTTTAATTTTATAACAAATTTGCTGCAGATGCTAAGGATGGGGATTATCGATGACTTATGACAAAATGATGTCACAATGTAATTAAAACATACATACACACATACATATTGATTTGATGCTGCATTATATTAAAAGCAGATGCTTTGATGCAGATGAATGGGAGGACTGATAAAGGCACATTTATGTGCATGTATTTAAACAAATACATAATACACACATATAGGCACACGTATATATAATTTTAATAATTTTATGTTAAATAAAAATGATTTTTCTCATTATGGTAGTGTTTAAATGTTAATCCTCTGGTTATAATTCAGTTCTGCTCTTCTAATTAAAATAATCTAGTGAAGCCATGAACAATATGACTTGATGGATTTGTTCCCTTATTTAATGATTTTCAGAAGCAATATCAAGCAGAAGGTATGTGGCATCAGAGAGGAAAGGTCCTGGGGGATATGGCAGCAGATGGCTAGGGTTATTTTATTCATTTACCACTGTATTAAAGTATGTCTCATCATTTTTGGAAGATGAATTAATTTGGAAAGGTAATAATTCACTCCTAGGGCTCTTGTACTTTGCCAGAGATGGTGGACAGATCATTGTCTATCCTATTGTCATTATGTTCTCATGTCTGCATTGGACTCTTTGGCTGTTATCAAATCCTTGGACGAGAGGTGCATTTAAACTCTCCAGAACTTCGTGAACTGTGGTAACTTATTCCTACTCAATCACAGTCTGTTCTGTTTCCAAAGTGGAATATGGAGAGGACCAATTTAATTTTGGGGTGTGTGTGAGAAACACCTGTGATTTCTTGCAGAGATAGTTGGAAAAAGCAAGCAGGTGTTGTAGTCAGCAGCTCTGATGTAGAAGTGTTAATAATAGTTCATTGAACAGATCCTGGTGTTTGTTTATTTGACAACATTTGTGCCAGAAACCTGAATTATCTTTCTTTTTGCATTCTCTTTTCCTCCTCTTCTTTATTCAGTTCTTGGTTTGCACTTCATGAAGCTGCAAAGTGGTAATAATATTTTGATCACAATATTTGAAGGGGTTGTGTAGCAGTATCTTTTTAAAAAAACAATAACCAGAAAAATCGGAGTACCTTTTTAGTAGACAGCATTAGTAGGAAAGCGTAAATTTAGACATCTGTTGGATATGTGAGATTTGACACAAAACACTTCCCTCTCCATCCCAGTCTGCCCCAAACTGAAATCTCGTTGTCTGGCTGGCAGAAAGTGCTGGGAAACCATTCCTTTCTTCCCATTCACAGAGGCTTGGATCTGCTGCTCTCTACAGCTTCCAGGACCTCAGATTTGTTTTGCTGTGGCTTCTGGCTCTGAATATGAATTATTTCTGTATAGAGAGGGAGGGGGGAAGACAAAGATCACTGTTCTTGTTTCCTCCAGAGACACATAGATGTACTCTATTGGAATATACATCTGAAAGACATCTCCCCCCATGCCTGAGGTCAGTCTTGATCAAGCTAGCTTTTTGGCTGTGCCACCTCCTAGAAAAGTGGTAAAAGTTTGGGGAATCTCACCTTCCAGGAAGATTGGACTATTCCCCTTCAGACAGCTGTTAAAATTTATGGTGTTCTGCTACTTAATGCTACTTGTTTATCTGAAAAGTTATTTTTATTTCTATATTATTATTGTAATTATTATTATTAAACTTTATTCTTTTTTAGAAGTTTACAAAAAATAAACAAAATAGAAAGCTAATACATAGAAAAGAGCCATACAGTACTAAAAACAATTAATAAAGACTCCAACCACAAAATTAAAACTAAACCAGATTAAAAAGAAAGAAAAAAAAGAAAGCCTTTAAAGACTCTAACAAAATGTAACAAATTACAATATTAAAAATCTAAGATATGTCTTAAACAAATGTCACTGGTTTACAACAGTTACCTTATAATGCTATATCATCATCAAAGACAAAAAGTTATGAAGAAGTCACCTAATAATACCTCTGTATTATTGTAAAATATAATGAAATCTATACCAAAGAAGAACATACTTCATTATTTGATTAGCTGGAAATACCGCCTTTTCCAGAAGGATAAATTACGCATTTCCAAAAATCAGTGTCTGAAACATCACTTTTTCAATTTCACAATATAATTCTTTTTGCCACCTACCATGCCCAGTACAACCATTATCAATGCCTCTTTGGGGAGGACATACTTCTGGCCCCAGTTCTGGGCTGTTATTACTTTCAAAATGCTGTATGGTGCAGCACCAGGATCTATTGGGCAATACCAGAACTGCCCATCTGGACCCATTGTCAAGGGAGGACCTGATGCAGGTCCCCCTTCTTGGGAGGGACATGGAGCATGAGCCAGGTAACAGGACTTCTAGCAGTGGCTCCCACTTTATGGAATACCCCCTCCTGGAGATACAGATTTGTTTGTTCATTCATTCATTCAGTTTGTGTAGCCGCCTATCTCAACAAGTGACTCTGGGTGGTGATGGCTTTGACTCTGCTGGGATTTTATAAACAAGTCAAAACAGTTTTTCTAGCATACATTTGGCCTTAGATTAGACAAATTTAGTTTGAGGATCCCTATGGTATTTACTGATAATTGTTTATAATTTTTTTCTATTTTTGTTTTGTCTTTGTATCCTACCCAGAGTTTGTCAGGATGGGGCATTTTATATATATTATAAAATCAATCTGTCAATCTCTAGCTAGCTTTGGCCCAGAACTATTCCATCTTTTGGCAACTTTGAATTTATTAATTGGATTATGTGGCAAAATGGCATAGAATATTTCTATTTTCTTTTTCAGGATGACTTTCTATACAGTGTTTCAATTTTAAGTGGAATCCTTTGTACTATCCTAGCAGTTATCAAATTTATGTTGGGGAATGTGCTTACAAGCAGAGCATTGTTAACAGATGGTAAGTAGCAAACAGATTTCTCTTTCTTGATACTGTTACATCAAATAAAGGGTAGTGAAGTAGACATAAGTGAAGGTAATGTGTGATTGGATTAAATTAGAGAGGGGAGACTTGGTTAACATATGTATAACAGATTTGGCTAACTTTTTTGGGTTCGCTGAACATTTTTTTTCCTCTCTGGCAAACCATGACCTGTTAGAAAAATTAAGAAATTAATTTAGAAGTAAACATCATGGACTGGTATAGTCCAGGGACTAATTGATCCTGGCATTTGCTGCTTTGAAATTGTGATCATGATGAAAAGCCAGTGACAGTTCATCTAAATAAATAAATAAAACACGGGGATAAATAAATTGAAGCCAAATTTATTTATTTATTTATTTATCAAATTTATCAAATACAGGCATACCTCAGAGATATTCTCCCATTGGGGGAGATGGGCGGTGATACAAATTTAAATGAATGAATGAATAAATAAATATTGTGGGTTCGGTTCCAGACCACTACAATAAAGTGAATATCATAATAAAGCAAGTCACACAAAGTTTTTGGTTTCCCAGTGCATATAAAAATTATGTTTACATTTTACTGTAGTCTATTCAGTGTGCAATAGAATTCTGTCTAAAAAAAAATACATATACTTTAATTTAAAAAAAAAATACTTTATTGCTAAAAATGATACTCATCATGTTATAATAGATAATAATATAATAATGAAAAAGTGTTTAATACTGCAAGAATTACCAAAATGTGACACAGAGACATGAAGTGAGGAAATGCTGTTGGAAAAATGGCACTGATAGACTTATTGACGCAGGGTTGCCACAAGCCTTCAATTTGTAGAAAAACACTATATCTGCGAAGCAAAATAAAGTGAAGTGCAATCAAATGAGGTATGCCTGTAGCCAGATAAAATATTTGCAGTCAAATGAGAACAATGTGGTAAAATTCACTGTAGGAACCTGGATGGCTTTTCACAGTAGACATTTAGGACAGAATGTAGACATTAAAACAAAAAACTAAGCACCTACATGTTACAAGATTCAATAATAATAGTCCACCTGCATTTTGCCTGGAGTTGCTGTTTGTCTTTGTTGTTGTTTTCCAGACTCCAGGAATACAATAGATCGTATAACGTCTACTCTTAAATCATTTTAATGTATGAGATGATGGGATTGTCAGAAATTTGTTTTGCTATTTCAACTGATACCCCCCCCCCCACACACACACACGTGGACGCACAGACTTCATTAGCCAGTGGCTTTCCCTCCACTTTTAAAACTAAAATGCTTTTAAAATAGGATGCGAATCAAAAAGTCCTTAGCACAAATGTAAAAACTGGGTTCTTTACCTACAAATTATGACTATGTATCTGGCTTGGTACTGTTTCAGTAACAGCAACAATGAAAACAATCCTTCAAAAATAACATGGTATCTAGGATTTTATAAAGACATCATGGGATTTTCTCTACTTTGTCAACATCATTTACTGTGTTTCCCGGCAACAATGACTGATTGTTCTCACTGGGAATTGTAATTTTGTGACATTATCTCTTTTCCACTGCAAATTCTTGAAAGAAGCAGTGATCGATTTATCTGTTGAGAAAAATAAAAAGATACGTTTTCTCTGCATGACAAATTAAGGTACAATCCGATTCCTACTCAGCTGGGAGAAACAATCTTTGAATTCAGACTTATGTCTGAAGTTAACAGGTAGAATTTCACTGTTACTTTACTCTGTCTCTCATATGTGTACAAAGCAGGGCCAAATTGTGGGCTTTTTGTTTTTAAACCATGTGTGGTCTTTATCCAGGTACCTGTGCAGTGACTGCATAAAGAGAGTTCCCAAACAACATGAGCAAGAGTCATCATATTTATGAAGGGTCATGTGTATCTCCTACACCAAATGAAAAATCTTTCATGAACCAAGGCGTAGGAAAGTTAATCTGTGAAATAGAAGCTGTAATCCAATAAAAGACCTTATAGACAAGCAAGTTGTTTAGAGATATTAACCTAAATTTCAAATGATTTAATTTGGTTAGCACAGCCATTATCTCCCAGGGTTGTTGGTTCAATTGCACTTTTAGGTTGTCAACCCTGATGTATAGAGAGACTCAGATATTTACTCATAATTTGGGCAGATATCAGAGAAGCTTGAGATTCCTCAGTCATGTCGAATTGAGCATCAATATGTAGTCATTACTGTTACCCCACAGACCCAGATGGGCTCAGAAGTACAATTTTGGCACTATGGGCACCTTCACTGAATTCTCCAACCAAAATGCAAATCAGAAGATTTCTTATCCTGTGACCATTCTCCCATACTGTTCTGTACCCAGAAAACTCTGTTTCCTTATTTGACACCTGCCCTGAGACGACCTTCCCATCTGATCCAAATTTTACCTTACTGGTCAGTAAAAGTAAGAGGTATATGCTTGGATAGATGACATTCAGGGATTTCCTTTTCTTCCTTCCCCTTTCCTTGGGAATGAGGAAAACTGTGACACGTTGGCCAGCCATATGTTCCTTATTCCTTGAAGGAAGAACTCATGCAGCTCTGCATGACAATCAGCCAACTGGACATTTTGGAGTACTTGGAATCCATCTCCTTCTCCATAACCTTCGATGACCTTATGTTAGGTGACACTTCTAATGCCAGATGGAACTGTTATGTAAACATGGAGCAGATATCTCCTATTTTCAAGGCCATGAAAGAATGGCCAATAGTTCATAGACTTGAAAGGATAGAAGGAAGAGTCTTACGATTGGAACATTGGGCCTGATGTCTATAGGGGGCTTGATTCTTGTGTTCTGCAGTAACACTGATCTAGCCATGTCAAGTCTGTGAAGCTTCTGCTGTTAAGGAATATGGGGCAGGTTTCCCGAGAGATGAATTCTGGCTCTAGTCTTTTCTGACACATTAGGAAAGTAAGATATATTCACTTGATACTTTTTCTATTATTCTGGCTCCCTGCTGGTTTCCCAGCATAATACAAGAAGAGTATGCCTTCTTACTTAATTAAATGTATAAATCTTATCTTCTGTCTACCACTCATCTGGGGCAAAGTATAATGAAAATATAAATTAAAGCTGATCAGAAGACAAAATAATATTTGAGAATAGCATTAGAATTAGAGAGTCCCATGTCAGAGAGTTAAAAATCCAACTGTGTAGAATAGTCTTTACTGCATGTTAAAAGCAGAGCAATGAAGGAGCCGGTGTTACCTCAGGAATGTTCTAGAGTCATGGTGTTGCTATTAAAAAGGCCCTGTCTGAATGTCCTCCAAACTCAACTTTCCATCTGGTAGGCAATGCCAGAGGTTTTGATGCTTAAAATCAATTATGGGTAGGTTTACTGGAGGGTTGTGGCCCTTCAAATATCCTAACCCCAAGTTATTTAGGGTTATAATCATTCTGATTTCATGCACAAAGGGTTCCCTGGGGTAGGTTCCAGGAGATAATCATAGACAGGCATTGAGAGGGAAACAAAAGGGTGATTCAGTCCATAAAGTTCCTGCAATAAATAGGGATGCATAACTGCTAACTCTGCTGGAGCTTTCAGCAGCATTTGATATCACTTAATTAACAAAATTAAGGAGTGAGAGATGATGGATGGAGACAGAGTTGCAATTTGGAGAGCCTGTGGTAGGTACAGTCTGAAAAGTCTGTTCCTCAAATGCTTGCCATGTTGGACATGGGCAGTCAGCAAACATCCATTTACCAGAAGGTGAACCGATTCTCCCAAGATACTGTGGAGCCATAGGCATTGCTGCAAATAATACATATTATGATATTAGAGAAGTATGCTTTTTTAATGTTAAATCTTAATTTAATTTAATTTGCCTGTTGGCAAAAACTACAGATCTGGTTAATAAGAGTTGCCTTATAACATATTGAAAAAGAAAAATGGGAGAAACATTCTATTGTTTTAAGCACAGATGTGCAGTGCATGGAAAAGTCTAATTTAGTAAATAGAGACATGAATACCTCCTGACATGCACATTAGACACTTTACTAATATTGTAGCATCTACAGTACCTATTTTCTGAGCTTAGGGTAACCAGAACTGTGGTTTTTGCAAATGGCTGAGAATGTTCCCTTTTCTTCCTTTAATTATATCCTTGTGATAATTGCACTACTGCTATTTTTTCCCATTAACTAATTTAAGGAGTGAACTCTGTAATTAGTCTAGTGTCTCTGTGTTTAACCAATTTCAGTTAAATATAGCTAAGCCCAGATTTCTGTAGTTTTGCATTGTTAGATTGAGTAGAACAGAATCTCTGGAAAATGAGAATTTCACTCGCAAGCCATTAAAAAATAGGGTATATTCTGTATACACAGTTCTTAAATTAAAGGTAAAGTCTCCCTCAAATCAAGCTCAATTCCTGGTGACTACGTAGAGATGTTTAAAAAGTGGCTTTCAATTTATTTGTTTGTCAAATTTTTATCACTGCCCGTCTCCCCCCTAAGGAAGGACTCTGTGATGCTGTGATGTCCTCAATTTAAGATTAGGGTTTTGTGTTGTTTGTAAATAGGTGGGTACACTTATGATTTGGAGATGATGTTGGGGGAGGTCTCACAAAATGATTGCCATAGCATATAAAATGCCCATGTACCTGCCACCCAGTCTGTCTGGAATATGCTAGCTAGTCCCAATAGCTGCACCTATAAGGTTTTAATTCTCTTTTTACAGAATAGAATAGTTATTTTCAGTTGCTGCTGGAGAAATATATTTAGAATGTCTGTGAAGTCCTCTAAGTCCATTTACAATGTCCACTAAGCCATCCACTTAGCCTAGGTCTGAGTAACATGGGGGATATTGATGAGTTAAACAACTTACTTGGGCTAATGCTGCAAAAAATTGTCTCTGAATATGTTAACACTGAAGCTGGGGCCAATACAGGGAGGGCTGCCAGTTTCAGAGGATTTTCATTGTAATCACCTGCCTTAAAGCAAAGGGCAAGAGTTAGGGTCAAAGGAATATGTATGTATGCATCTGTGTGCATCAGAGTATGTGTGTTATAGTGGTGATGCAATGTTGGGGGAACATGAAACCTGTGTGCTTCAGATGAATTAATCATGCATAAAACGTATTAAGATTGGGGATAATTTGTGTTTATGGATGTGGGGAAGAGATGTGACCAGGCTGACATCTTATGGCCAGAAGTTGAAAAACAGAGCTGAAATGTGGGCATTTTCCCCCCTAGCAGTGTTAATTTTTGAGAGCATGTTGTTATTAGTCACTGTCTAGCACTCACAACCCCAGTGGGGGTTCTGTACAATGTGGCATTCCTAGTGAACTGCGATGGAGCTCTTGGGTACAGTTGTCTCTGTTGGGGAGTATCTCTGGTGTCTCTGAGAACCCAAAGGCACAAATTAAAGCCTTCCTCTTTCTCCCTCCCCCCCCCCCCCCGTATTAAGTGTGCCCATTTGCTCCCTTTTCTGCCATGAATGGCTCTCTGTCTTGCTGCTTAAACCTTGTATGCACTTACATTGTGTCTGAGCCTAAACTGCTGTGGAGAGAAAATGACTAATTTAGCAGTATTGCTGGGGCAGGATGGCGGGGGGAGATTGGGAGCATATTGTAAGAATGGAGTGGAGGTTTAGTGGTAGATGCTATAGGGAAAAAGGAGAATTGATAAAAAGTTACAAAAGAACAACCTTTGCACTGTCAGTAGCCTTTCTGTCAATAATGGGTTCAAGCAGTTATTTTATAACCATTGATAAAATATCAAGCAGAGCTAGTCTGTCTTTCCTGCAGCAATGTATACTATTTTTTCACTGTTTGGGGCTGTGTGTTTTCTAACCCCCATCTACAGCCCTTGCCCAGCATGAATGTGCTGTTTGTTTGTTTTACAAAAGTGAATTGACTTTCCTTGGCAGCAAGCTTCATCTTCCTCCTCTGCCATATTTGCATAGCTGTCATATTGTCCCTGCAGGATTGGATCTACTGCAGTGTTAGTGAAGTTGCCTCTCGGGCTTCTAGAAAGCAGATGGTCGGTATTAATTCAAATGCAGTCCACAGCATTTGACAGTGCAGTGCCTTAAAGACCCAGGCCACCTCTACTGCAGCTTTTTCATCTTATTTTTGTGTGCAGCTGATGAAATGTATTATAGCTTGCTATTAAAAACAAGTCTGCCAATTCCATAGCCTTGGATGGATGGATGGATGGATGGCAGCAGTTGCAAATGGTATGGACAGTTAATGGGTTAATAGGAACTTCAGTGTGTGAATTGGAATAATAGTGATTTATAATACGATGGATTAGATTTGTGAGCTGTAAAGAACACACTTTGAAGTGGGCTTTGGTTAGTTGTAAGCTATAGTGTAAAGCTTTGGGGAGCTGCAATTCAACTAGGCACCAAGGTCCTCAACTCAGGTGTAACAGCATGCAGGTCTTGCATCCCAGAGCATTGGCTATTCCTTGAACTCACTGTTCTTGCTAGGAGGGCCTAATCTTTATTTATTTTATTGTAGGTTTCAACTCTCTGGTAGGAGGAATCATGGGCTTTTCCATCCTCCTGAGTGCAGAGGTTTTTAAGCACAATGCTTCTGTTTGGTACCTGGATGGAAGTATAGGAGTTCTGATTGGACTTACAATATTTGCCTATGGTGCCAAGTGAGTGAAATCTTTTTTTAAAATGTATTTTACATTTGAATTTGATTTTTCTCCATGATTGAGGCATGAAGGAGCCTATCCCCTGTGTACCATTTATTCAGTGTTATATATATTTTCCTGTCCTAATTACAGTGAGCTTAAAAGGCTATTATTGATTGAAATATATGATGTAATTTGCTGTTTTAGGGGTAGGCAAGCATTGATTAGGAGAATACATAAAAACACATAGCACTGTTATTTATGGCTACATCTTTGTTATTTATAACTATTGCCCTTGATCTGGATTTGTTTTCATTTTCAGGCTCCTTATGGATATGGTCCCCCGTGTGCGGCAAACACGTCATTATGAAATGTTTGAATGAAGGCAGCTCAGCTGTGTGGACTGAATACATTTTGCAGGATTTGAAAACATCCTACATCCTGGCAAGTGGGGCCAATCCTGTGTGCAAGATTGAATTTTGTTTTACATATATTATTTTTGCATCATCATTCAAGGGGAAATCAATCTGTACAAATAGGCAAACATGTGCACTGCTTAAATCTCTGCCATAGCATTTGGCATATGCTCCCAAAATCCAGCAAGCTGCAATAGAAATGAATGAGACTTCTAATCCTTTTTGCTACATTTTTAAGTGATCAGCCCTCTCAAGACACTTAAGAGCTGCCCATTTAAAGGGGCCAAATTAAGAAGAGTAGCAGCAGTAGTGTCTGTGGCTGTTGAGAGGCAGACAGATATATTGGGGTTTGAGTTTCTCCAGGAAAGAGCATTCTGTCAAAAAGATGGCTTTTAGTTCTGATATTCCTAAAATTCACAATGGGTGATGGGCAGTATGTCATTAGTGTCTCACACAATTGCACAAAATTCAAGGGTATTTTACACATGGTTACCAACAGATCAGACTTGCTATTTTTATTCAGTATTTTTCTTCCTACAAGATACCACAGTTTCAATAAAAGGTGCCACCCATCCACCCAGCTGCTCAGTCTCCCAAATTTTAGGACCATGGTTTAATTTCATAGTTTTATAAAATTCTTTGAAATATGTCTCTCCCCTTCTCCCCCTCCCTCCCCTTCTATATCAAGGAACACATATTAAGCTGCACAGTCAAAATAAGCACAAAGTGTTAATGTACAGTTAAAAGCCAAAAGAAGATTGAGGTTCAATATGTCAGTTTGTGTTATGCACTTATGTAGCAGTATGTCTGGCTAAAATACACGGGTGTCCTGTTGTCTAGTAAAAGTGGAAGTGATGGTTCCATTCTGACAGTAAAGTAGACTCTAACTGTGAAGAGTTAGGCTTTTCTATAGGTATTCGTGTGCTCACTCATTTTATGTAATTTAGCATCTGGATTACAGAATCCAACTCCCATTGTGTATAATAGACAAAATGTTGTTTTATAAAGTACCTATAACTAACTTTAAAAAAGCTGTGTATATAGTACATTAAACAAAGTCTTCCTGTACAGAAGCACCTTCCATAGACAGGTCACTTCTGTCATTTTCGTAGGTGGAATGTTTTAGCCTTTTAGCACAAATTTAACATATGGTTAAGTAAATTAAGTTTTGAGGTTTACTGCTTAATCCACATGTTTGTAGCTCCACTATTTTGAAAATGATGCATTTGTAAAGAGGACGAAGTAATTTTATATCTGGCAAAAAAATGAAAAGTTTATTGGAAGTATGTATATTGGTGTGGAATAACGATTTGCAGATGGGCATCAAATTTGCAACTGACATCTTTAATAACACCCTCTACTGTCATTTATTGGTTTCTTGCTTATATATGCCATATTTCAGTGGATGTATCTGTGTGGAACTCAAAATAGAAGACTGATGGAAGGTTATTTCATTTCATTTCATTTCACTTCAAAATCAGATGCAATGCAATCTCCCTTAATTACTTGTTTGAAGGTGTTTCCATATGAATGCTAACCTCTACAGTATACTTCATCACCTCAGACAAAAAGCTAGCCTTGTGGTACTGTTTTTTATTCCATGCAGCCTTCTGAAATAAATGCATTGAACATGATCCAAAAACAGTATGTTTCTTGGTGTGGTCATAGAAATAACTTTCTGCAGAGGGGCAATTAAAATTAAATGTCTTAGCAGGTCATTAATTTACCAAGTTTTCCAGAGGGATCGCCGGGTTAAATCTCTTGCAACAAACCAGACCTGTCGGAACTTAAAGGCTAAGAAATCTGTTATTACATGATTTTTTTTTTAACAAAACAAATCAGGAGCCATGGAAAGCTTATGTAGTAGTATATTTATTATGGTTTTGAGGTGCCACAGGACTTTTCATTGGTTGAGCATAACCAGGATCCTGTGTTTGCATGTCATGAAGGAGCAGTTTATCTAAAAAAAACAACACAGGGGGAGGGTTTCCTTCTCAGGATTCACAGTGGTTCTCCTGGGAATTGTGTGGCCTTCTCTTCAAGAAGCAGAAACCTGAGACAGAAGCCATGTTTTGGATGTCAGTCAAATTCAGCAATGGCACATAGATTATAGTGCCACTCGTCTATTGACTTTGTATGGATGACTACATGGCCATTTAAAGTTTTCACAAACCACTTCATAAACTGAGGTTCAACAATGTAGTTCACTCAGTGGAAGACCTCAGAAATAGGGACAACGATGTCCAAGTTTCAATATTATGAAAGCCACAAAATTTCAAACATTTACTTTTTAAACAAACTGTTTTGACATCCAAAATTGCAGTATCCATATGGATCATAAGCTGGAAACAACTGGGCTATATAGCCAAGCTGCATACATTCCTATTTGCATATAAATACAAAAAGGTATCATCTTGATTTTCTCTCTCAAGCACACACAAAAGCATTCATCAGCTATCACACTGAGCAGGCAAGGTGAGTCACAGAACTAGATCTACTACAATTGATACATTGCCATGATGCCATATGAAAAATCAAGGAAAGGTATTTTTTTTTGGTCAAGTTTTAAATGTAGACAATGATAATATTAGCATGGTGGGTGTCCTGGTATAGTTTAACAATGTAAGTAACTTTTCTTAACATTTAAGTGGTGAAGAGAACAGACAAGTCAATTACCATACAGTTTATTGAAAAATAAGATTCTCCCTAGTGCTCTCTACAGTAATGAAAATAGTGCGTTTTCAGCCATGAAGATAAGAGTTAGATACCCCTTTTAAAATTTATCAAACCTATTTGCTGGGCAACAATTTTCTTGAACAAAATTGAGGACACAATTTACAAAATAAATTCAAGGACTTACCTTTAAAAAAAATGTGCCTTTGGAATGGCTTTGATGGAACTTAAAATATGTTCTAAAAATCTACAGAATGCTTATAATAGTACCCAGTAATTATGTACTTTATTTCCATCACTGGCTTCACAAGGGTTCTATTTCATGCCTGCAGAGAATGAACATTTTGCCTTTTTGGTGCTTTCTCCCACTCCAGCTAGATTGAGGTATTACGTGGACCAGCTATCAGCAAGAATAAGCAGATGTGGGAATTTGCATCTGTCTGAGACAGGAAAACCCAGGAATTTATATTTTGAAAATGGAATTCTTAAATTTACACCAAGACCTTTACATTCCAGATTGAAAAACAATCTTCAGTTGTGCTACAAAATAGTGTTGGAACCCTCCTCAATTTTAATATTTAAGTTCAAGGAAGTGTGAATATTTGATAGATGGCAGCTAGGAACTCATACGATCTAGTCAAGTACATGATGCTGAATTCCAGAATCATTCTTTCTGTGAAAACCAGGGAAACTTTTATTCACTAAGCCCTTAGATGTAATTGTTTCCACAATTTTAGTAACTTCATTTACATAATCAAAATTTTCATAATGTAAAATGCTAGGAAATATATTAGCCATTGCTTGATGTTCTGAATAACTGATTAAGAAATTATGCTACTAGGTATGTACCATGCATATGTTGTAGTTTTTAAACAGAAATGATCATTGCGTATGAAATCTGGTCATTTTATGAAATGACGGCACTTGGTAAAATGAGTTTTTGATAAAATTTAGATTGAACAAAATGATTTTTTTAAAATGGAGTTTTCAGAAAGTGCCTTAAATGGACTTTCCTAAAGCTCATTTACTAAAAAGTCTTCTTTAAAATTAAATGTAGGGAACATATGCTACAATTGTCTCATTTTATGGAATGGACTATTGGTTAATGAATAAAACATGTTATGCTATTTATATCATTAAATGGGTAGGTGGAGGTTTGGATTTTTCTTTTTTGATATGCAGTGGGCATTTCCATTTCAAACCAATGCCATAATTATCTGTCTATCCACATGCTCATACCAAAATTTGTGACACAGAATGGACACATCTAATTATTTTGGGGCCAGCGCGTAAAATTGCATTTAACGTAACCCCGTTAATAGTTGTTACACAGTGCATTAATTACATAATAATGGAAGTCTTTACTGTGAAAAATTCTAGGGGAATGAGAATGTAATGCAGTGAATAGAATTAGAATTAAAATCAGTTACAGTAATAAAGTTTTCATCATCCAGCACAAGCCCCCTAATGTAATGGGAGGAAAATCTGTGAAGCTTGGAAAAAATAGGGATTCATGAATGGAATTAGATAAAATACCAATGAATAGATATAGCAACTAGAATGCCGACGTTACTTGAAAGTGAGAAAAAATAGCCATTTTGAATGCATTAGAAGCTGCATTTTATAGTGATCAATTGTTTATGTATTAACAATGAAACACAGAATGCCCACTTAAAAATACATTAAGTTACCTGCAATTTTAACTACCTGCTGAACCCTTACTACTAAAAATAAACTCTTCAAGCATTTCTAAATGGTAATTTGGTCTTCCATGAACTTCTAAGGAAATTGAAGATAGCCAAAGGTAGGTTGGTTGCATGCCCAAATTATCTGCATGTGGTAGAAATGCACAGAATTTTTTCCAAAGTTGCTGTGAAGGATTCTGAGAATTTCTTGTGATTCCTTATTTGAGCATGGTTACATGGAAGAATCAAGTGGAAACTGAAGCAGGATCTACCTCTTCAATTAATACATTCACTGAAAATAGAGTGCTTGCCCTGTCAGTGCTAGAGCTTGCATTGCTTGGCCCTTCCAAAGCTCTTCAGCCAGCCCATTTCATTGCACTTGCCATCTTTTATCTTTTACTGATTTTATGGTAGTTTCTTTGAGCCTCCCAGAGTTCTTGAGAGTCTAGTGGTGTACAAGTTCAATAAATTATTACTACCTGAAAGGGATAAAGCCACTTTAAAGCAAGATGTGGGTCTCCAGTCAATGTATCCTTTGCAAAGTAGAAATCACATCCAAAATATAAAAGGAACAATTATGAGACCTTTCCTTTGCAGGAGGCTGAGGAGTTTAATATATAGAGAGAGAGATGCCCACACAAATGGAGGATGAACGAATGAACTCTAATGTTAACCCATTAACTTATTAATCAAAAGCATTATGATTAATACAGCAGATTCTCCCTTCCCATAGATTCTGTGACCTCAATTCTCCAAGTGAGTGGGAACGGAACCTTTTGCAGATTTTCAAACAGAATGGGCTGTGCGGGAAAGGCACTGCGGGGAAAAGTTTTGTAGTACATACTTCCATATTCTGTATAATTAGGAGTAGTGTTTTACATTTCAGAGTTGAATGAAATGTAAAACCAAGAACAGGCAACTAAGACAAAAGTCAATTCTGAAAGGGATGCAAGAGGATATGTACCTCTTGGTGCAAGTAATCAGCTGCTGCCTTCACCAAAAACTTTGGTTCTCCTATCAATGTTTGTTGCTTTAATATCTGAGATACACAAACTAAGTAACTTTATATACTCATTTCTGGATTATCCATCTTTTATTTATGCTCAGTTCACTTAATGTATTGTTTCACTAATGAAAGTCTATTTGATCATCACTCTTACTTTTGTAATGTTTCTGGGTTATATACGAAGAACATAACTCAGCACTAGCCATCGTTATCAAATCCAGGTCTATTATTACTGATGTTTACAAGTCCTAAACTACTGAGAAAGGCCCAATACATCAGCACTATACGATGAACCTCATGGGCCTTAAGCTTCGTCTGCAAGTGACCAATGTCAAAACAGTTTGTGACTGTTAGCAACATAAATTACATTCGAAGCCAGGTACAATTTTTACGAAGTATTTTACAATCACTGCATTGGAAAATCTGTGCCTTGTAATAAGAAACATGGTTGCTGTGTAAATTCCCAATTCAAAATCCAAGCAAGGCTAGGAAATGCTCCTGCCCAGAGCCACAGTGATTCCAACAGTACTGGGTTGAATTGACCAATGGCATAAGCCAGCATCCTACATTCCTACACCTCCCAACCACCTATATGTGGATGGATGGTTTTGCTTAAGCTCACTTGCAAGCTTAAAATTCCAGAAATTTCTGAAGTCCACATTTGGATACAAGCATGCTATATTACAGGAAAACGATTCAGTTTCCGGTCTAAACTTCACCTGGTGTATTTACTATTATTAAATGCATGAAGGAAAGGGTATTTATTTTATAGCTGATATGACACGGCTGGCGCCCTTTTCTATTCTTCAGTTACAACAACACTGTTGGGTAGATTTAAGGACTGATGACAGTAGAGAAATTATATTGTCAACCACACATGTGCATTCAGGAAATCATCTGGAGTCATCAGGTGCTGGACTGTCCTGCTTTAAATGATCCTTCAACTAAAGCTGACTAGGGATCATGACATAGAGATTTTCCATGTTGGCTTCACAGAAACAGAACACCAAATCAAGCCTGACAGCCAAAAGTTGCTCCAATTTTGAGTAGTCATTTCTTCTTGAATATTCATTTTTTTCCTTCATAAAGCAAACACTGGTTTCCCTTAGCTGCTCAAAAGGATTAGATTGCCACAAGTTATCTAGCATAAAACTACTTCAGAAGCACATGAACAATGAAATAAAAGTGCATGCAAAATCAGTATCCGGTAAGAACCTGTGTCTCTGATGAACCCCCCTTGTTCTAAAAGATCTTGTCAATTTACAACATGAAGAATAATAATTATGGGGGTGCACATCTAGGTATTTATCTAAAAGCAGTGCATGATTTTCTGCCATTTTACATTTGTAATTGTCTGACACAGGTCATCTTTTTTTTCACTTGGAGCTTTAAGATAATACCCACCAAAACATACATAAAATCAGCTGGGCAATAGAGAACTATGTTCTGTTTCTCTCTGTTTTCTAAGTTGTAGTACAAATAGTGCATTGAGAAGTTCATTATGTTGAGATACATTCAAGTACACATATCAATAAACAATATTCTATTGTTGATGCTAGATGGAGAATATTCTTTGTTTCAACTTTTCTTCTTCCAGAAATTTGTCTTTGAAACTCAGAAGAGTAATTTTTACATATATTAATCTTCAAATCTAGGTTCTATTATTGATGTCCATATGCTGTTCATATTCCAACTAACCATTATTTGAAAATTCAATTTATAAAATATAAAGGCACCAATATTAGCAGAATAGGTTTAGATACCACAGTGCAAAAATCAAGTGCAACCCCCAACTGTAATTGCATCAATGAATTACATAAGAGACAATGTAAAATATATTCAAAGTATTGCTACAGATGTACAAATCAACTTGCATATATGAAATAAATGAGGTTTTTATTGGCATTTTTAAACAGTGTATTCAATCTTTACCTTTCAAAGGCAAACCTTTAATGTTATTTTTTTAAATAAATTATGCAAATGCTTCTCTCAGGTTTTAATCTCACAGATTTTAAAAAATATCAGTTCAAACAAATTTGTAAAATAAAGACAATGTTCTTGACACATGAAGATTTGTAGGTTAAGATTAATCTTTTTCATATAATTTTTATTTCTTGATCCATACCCAATTCACTCATCCATATTCATTTCTGATTCATATCTAGTAATCAATCTAGCCCTAAATTTGCATGATGAAATTGTTGTAGTTCTGCTTGTCTTCTTAGATTACCCAATGTTCCTTCTGTTGGTTCTATATTTTCTATTTTAAGAAGAAAGAAGGAAATAACAGGTTCATCAATAAATCTGTATAACGTTAATGACATTGTGGACAAACTCCTTAATATTCAGCTTATAAAACAGTGCTTGGTGGAACTAAACTTGTTAATAACTGCATTTTTAATAGAAGTCTTCCATGGAAAAAAATGTCAGGTCTATCTGGCCTGTACTGACAAAAACATATTTAGTTGAAACTTTCTGATTCTACTCCACCAAATCGTTATAGTAAATAAATATATTCTTATGATAGAAAGGCCTAATATACACAATTTTCCTTCCAAGATCAACTCCATATTACTGTCATAAAAAACTGCAATAAACTATGAAATAATTGAATGAACCTATTGAAGGTCTGACCCTATTCTCAATGACCTCATAAAAGTATTGCAAAAATATAAGAACTATAATAATTCTACTTTCCCAAAAACTCATTTTGTTAAGTTGCAACCATCATTTTGTTAAGTTGCAACCATTTCTCTCTCTCTCTTTCTCTCAGCAAATGTATATGTTGAATGATAAGACTAGCAGTTAGCAGATCTACCTCTGGCTGAAGTCTACAATTACTGACTGGACCAACCAACACCCCATTTTAGTTTTCAGGGCTTGTTTGGATGTTAATATATTATTACTCTGTGAAGCAATTTATGAACACAAACACACACACAGGCACACATTCACAATTCAGCATAGAATATAAAATCCATATTAATGTTGAAGGAAAGATTCCAAGCAAATGATCTGATTTCTGAACATTTCCATTCTTTCCTGCAACATTTGCCTGGATTTTGTATTTCATGCTTTATTGTTAGCTTTTCTGGAAAAGAAATATGGGACTTAAAGCAGCCCACCATTATTCAAGATAAATTAATTTGAACACATTAACAAAGATGTATTTACAGCACAAATATTATCAAATTGTTTTGCTGCTACAGCAATTAGAAGCGCTAAGTCTGTGGGTTCGGTTGGGATCATGATGTACATACATATAATTCTTGGCCTTAGAAATTATTTAACTTAAAAAATACACATGCTTAGATTCCAAGAGTTACATTCTGCAGAAACCAAGAAAGTAATGTTTTCAATCTGAAATTCAAGTCAGTGAATCCTAATTTTGATGTTAGCTCAATCCTTAGTAATTTTTAATTCTACACATACCATGTTTCAATTTTGGTAATATATTTCTTGTTACAAAGTGAGTGCTTCTGGATATATAACGTAAACATTTTTTAAATAACATTTTTCTTATTCAGTTTTTATCCAGGTCTGGCATTATGTCCCTTAATATAAATAACTTCGTTTTGTAAATACTATGTTCACACAGATTTAAATGTATTTTAACAATACTTTTTGAAAAATTGACTTTAAAACTTCAGCTTGGCAGTTTGTTCAAAAAATGTTTCTTTTGTGATCTTCAGCAAGTCAAAAGATATGCAATGAACTTCAAATATAAAATAATGCATCAAGTAATGAGCTGGTAGATTACAAAATATTAAAAGTAGGTATATTATTCTATAAGTAGAACTAGTAATTAACTAATGTTTACAAAAGAGGGAAATAATAGTTTTGATTTTGCAAATGGTCCAAGTCCCTCCCTTCCCTCAGGCCTCTCCAACCTAGTTGCAAAATGACAAGACATTCATTTTCAATTCAATGCTTTTTTCCTACCCACAAGCAGTGCATTTAAAGATGTGTCAGTTGTGCTGAAAAAAAAAATAAAAAAAAGATACCGCACATTTGTTTTTTTTTAAATCCTATTAAATTAAAGGCTTAAATCCCGTCTACAAGTAATGTTTGAGTTCAATATTCTGGATTAATCACAATTTAAAAAATAAACGGTCTGTTTCCACATACCCACTTTTTAACTAAGGATTGCAGAAAATAAACTTCCCTTTTCATGGCCATTATTTGCAGCCCATAATTGTTCTTTAAACCCCTACAAGATACCAGGGCAGACCACTCTTCTACCACATATCATTTTGTAATGGTCTTTTTTCTATTTCCATATTTTAGTCACTGTTTTGCTATATTACAGCAAATTCAAGAAATAAAATATTGCTCCAAGAAACCATTTTGCTTCCAATGATTACACAGTATTTCTAATTAACACCCTAAGCAAAACCTTTGGACAAGTCAGAAAGGGAACACAGAGTTCAAAACAAGAGCATTTTTTAAAATTGGGTGTTTATGTGGCTATTAAAACCCTGATTAATGCCACAATCATAACCCATGATCAAGCCAAAAGGATCTGTCAGTCTGTCAGCCACCAGTCCTAGTTTGGAAGGTTCCCTTGCATGGCCATCTCCAGCAGTGATGCTGGAGAAAGACCAAGGGATGAGTCTGGGTAGGCCAGAAAGTGACCAAGAGGTGGTGATGCTATTCAGCAGCTGCATGACCTTGTAGTTCCAAGTTGATGAGAATAGCACCACCATTTAGCATACCTACGATAGTCCTTTGTCTTTTCTGCACTATCCAATCCTTTCAGGTTGGTATTTTTTTTTTCTACTGGAAGTGATATTTGACAAACTGTCCATCATGAGGAATCACTGGGGGGAAACACCACCATATCTCAAGCTCTTGTTTTACCTCGTGGGAACTTGATTTGTCACTTCTTTGAATAAAGAGATTTCTGTGAACTTGGTTGGAGTAGCTCACTTCAGAAAACAAAAACATAAAAAGTTGAGGTTTTTTTAAACATTTAAATCACTTATCTGCCCTTTCTTGGTACAGATTTCTGCTCTTCAGCAACTGTGTTGTCTGCAGTAGCAAAGTGCACAAAATGGTTCTCTCCAAGCCACTTCGAAAAGTCACATTAACTTCCTGCTATAGACAGTCTTTACATAGTGCAACTTGTCCTTTAAGATAGTCTCTACAAGGGCAGATCCTTTTATGGTTCAGATGAGATCCTGCACAGCTGAACAGCAAAAGATCGCCCTGGAAAACACAATGCTTTCTCTTTTCATCGAAAGATGGGACCAGAATATCATTTGCAGACTCAACTGTATGACACTGAATGTTGTACCTGGAAAATAAAGGAAAAAAGCTATGAACTACCCAATTCTATTTTTGTACAGTAATTATAATACAAACAATTTGGATAATATTCAGTGATATTCTGCAAAGATTTTACTATTTGGGCAAAACACCGTTTCATTCTTGCTCATCTGTTAAATTTAATGGCAAAAATGCTTTAATATCATGTTATAGTTATTGAAGGTGTTGCTTTTTTTTTTTTTTATGTTCTGTTAATTGTCCCCCTAGGACTTCCCCCAGAAGAGCACTCTGCATCACACATGCAGGAATAGACAATAAAAAACTTCCTAAAGATCTCACTGGCCCCAACCAGCATGGCCAGTATACTGATAGGAGTTGCTATCCAACAACAGCTGGAGGACCCCAGGGCACTTGCACCTGCATAATCTGAAATGACTGATAGAAGGATGCCAGTTTTTTTGCTTTTCCCCCCAATTGCAGTTACAATGAATTCAGTTCTATTCTCAACATCTCCAACTCTGAGTAGTGAAATGTACTCTCAGTGTACACAGAAGCATCTCTTATGAATTACTATATAATCATATCAATGAATTACAGTGAACAATTCGTAATTCCAAAACTGAAAATTAGTAATGTCTTGCTGCATGTTGCCAAAGGTAAGCACACTGGGGGCTTCTGGTGGGAACATGGCAGTCTGAACAGCTGTGCTCGTGGGGTCCGTGAGCAGAACTGACAATGCAGCAATTTTCGGGCTCAGGCAGGTTTTTCCTGAAGCCCAGGAGCATTTTTCCAGAGAGAGGAAAACACTAAAAATTACCCCATCTGTCCTTGGGAAGGCTGCATGCAGCCAGGAAATCGCAAACGGCATTAATGATTGACTGGTAAGAGCAGCTGGAAGGCTAGGGCGTCACCATTTCCAAGCCACATGCAGCCAGGAAATCGCAAACGGCATTAATGATCGACTGGTAAGAGCAGCTGGAAGGCTAGGGCGTCACCATTCTAGCCTTATAGGGACATTAAGATCAGCCACCCCATTTCTAAATCACCCAATTTATTTTTCTTTTAAGTTTATGTACCCTAAGAGAGGCTATCTACAGCAAGGAGAAACACGTTCTTTTTGTGCTTGTGGTTATTTTTGTGATTAACTTCTTTTTAAAAAATTCTTTTTAGGTTTTGGATTTCGCTTCCCATCCAGATATTAAGGCAGGCTGAGAGTACATAATTGTCTCCCTGCTACTATTTTTGTACTAAAGTTGAAGATTTTAGCATTTTCCTACACGATGAATCTGTTTTGAACTTTTAGCTTTCTGCTGCTACTTTCCCTGGGGAGCTGCCTGTTATACTTTCACTTCTGTAAACGTTTCAGAATTTTTCTATTATCTCCCACTTTCACTGGTTAAGTACCTAGGGAGCACCATAATGTACTGTGTGAGACATGGAGGATTTCAAGCAGACTTTCTTGGATTTTCATTGTGACTTTAAACGGATCCTTTGTGATTCCTGTCAAGTTTTTATGCAAGGCATTCAGGATATTGTGGAAAATATGATGTCTAAAATGTGTCATCTGGTTGGGGATGTCATGGAAGAAATTGAAGAGCTTAACAATGATAGAAATGTTTCTTCTAATAGTGAGATTGGGGCTTATGTTGAAATGCTGGATGAAGATCGGATAGTCAAAATTAAAGGGACAGATTGAACTGCAAGCCATAAGTGGAACTGAACTGCTGATGGAACATTATGGAAAAGAAGGGGTTATTATGTATAGGAGGTTCTTTGCTGAGAAGTCAGAGTTCTTAAGGGGGGCAGTTGGGCTGTCTGATTTCCTTATGAAGAAAGCTGTGTGTGTGGTGTGGGGATGTGTAAATGCTCTGGTTTATTTTGAAGTGGAGCAAGGGTTTAAGAGTATTCATCTGGGTTGCTTCTAGGGCTGGTTTAACTTCACTCATCTTTTAACAATTTTGATTAAGATCAATAAGGTATAATAATAAATGCTTGGTTTTAGGCTTAATACGATTAAGATTATTATAACTGTATTATTAATTATAATGGCAGGCAATTTGTATGCTTTTTAGTTTGATTTTTATTATAGTAGACAGAAATGTATAGAACAGTAGTAGGAAGGAAATACATGTTATCTTTGGGGGGGTAGTTGATTAGGAGGTGCATGTGCGCGCTTGTGTATACATACATACATACATACATTCATATATATATCTTCTTTTTCTTTTAATATAAGGGGGTGGAGCAACTGTATTTAGTGATTTTTATAAAATGCCAATGGAATGATTTATAGAAATAATGTGTTTTTGGTTTAATATAGAGTAAGGGATTTTGGAAAATCTGTTGTATATCCTTGCTGTTAAGTTGGAAGTCACCTTTTCTTGTAATAATAAAAAAAATCTCTTGTGTTTTCACTCTTTTTTAGTTTTTTGTACTTTTTTTTCTTTTTTGTAGTTTTTATCTTTGTCTTGAATCTAATAAAATTCTTATAAAAAAAAAAAGGTAAGCACACTGGGAAAGTTCTTTATTTAGGATAATCACTGATAAAGTCCTGTTTATCACCAATCATGATGGTAAAGGATCTGCTTGGCCAAGTAGGAGAATCAAATGGTTTTCTTCTTCTTTCTTTTGACCAATTATTAATAATTTCCTCAAATCTTGAAATTATTTTATTTGCTTAATTCCCCAAGAAAAGAAAAAAAATGGCCCTCAACCGCCAAGTCCTCAGAGGTAAAGTACTTCTATTCATATGATACATTGACCTCCCATTTTATCCTCTCTCTAGCCTCTTTTCTTTATCCAAAAGCAGCTAAGCCAGCTTCCATCAAACACAACCCAGCAGGTAAGGATGGGAAACTTGGTTTCTTTTTTCCTTTCCTAATTGATCCAGAAGCTAAGGAACTTCTCTATATGTCCTTTCTACTCTTAACCTTGCTTTATCTACTTATCCTATTTGTCCTATAGTTAGTCAGGGCATTGACCACTGTTGCCTTAGTAAAGGTTTCCCTTGACATTAAGTCCAGTTGTGTCCGACTCTAGGGGGCAGCGCTCATCTCCATTTCAAAGCCGAAGAGCCGGCGTTTGTCCGTAGACACTTCTGTGGTCATGTGGCCGGCATGACTACATGGAACGCTGTTACCTGCCCACCGAAGCGGTGCCTATTAATCTACTCACATTTGCATGTTTTCGAACTGCTAGGTTGGCAGGAGCTGGGACTAGCAACAGGAGCTCACCCCGTCACGCGGATTCGAACTGCTGACCTTCTGATTGGCAAGCTCAGCAGCTCAGTGGTTTAACCCGCAGTGCCACCGTGTCCCTTACTGTTGCCTTATATCTGTGTTAATCTGTAGACCACTGGCATCTTTAAACTTCTTGCCTTATGTGCTTAACAAGAATCCTCATTCCAACATTCTCTTTACCATCCTCTCATTGAGCTGAATGTGCTATATTTCCCCAGGGACTGTCTCTTTCTGTTAACCTGTAAACTGCTAATTGCAGACATCAAACACCAAGTAATTACTTGACCGCAAGGTATGCCATTTGCTTCGAAAAGTTTTAATAAATTGTATTTATTAGTTATTACCTACTGTATTGCTTCATTTTTGGAATACACAGGTCTATTTATTAACTATAATGTTAATGTCCCAGAGAACTGACATTGTGGGAGTCCCCAGTTTGTTATGGCTGTGGTGCACAATGCAAAGGGCTGTAATAGGGAGATACCCATGTTTACAATTGAAGGCAGGGTGGTTTCTGCATGATCTCAGATAGTAATATCATGTGGTTCTGAACCTATGTCACAAGTGCAAGGCTCAAGGGGAATCTTGTTGCCACCACTTGTATGATCTGTGTAACTAGTTTTGAAATATCTGTACAGAGCAGAAGTTGCCTTTTAATAGTTATTGCTTATACATTCCAGATTAAACAACATTTCAGTATTTCCTTGCATTCTAAACTTACTTCAAGAGGTCTTTGTCCTTATTCAAGTGCTGGAAAAAAGATGGCTCACATATGAGCTGATTTTCTTGACAAACCTGTTTACATGATTTTCCAGTTTCGGCAATTTTAACCTGAAGAGCACTTAACGGAGGCCACATCACTTGCCCATGACAGAAATCCTGAAACAACATAGTGTATTTCCATGATTTCCTAAGCTAAAATTATTATGCTCCTATAATAAGCTGGAAAGATTGCTGTGCTTACCAGCAGGGAACCCCACAGCCCAGATACTGTACAATATCAGCAAAATCTGCAGTTTTGTTCTACCTCTCAACAAATATATATAAGGTTATAATTTTTAAAAGTGATACATTTTGGTGGTATTCACCTTATGGAGTAACAGCGTAGTCCAATACAGTGTATCACATTACTGTAAACTGTAATTTTAAAAGAAGGTTGAAATCTCTATCCCTTGATAATATGTGCCTCAATCCTATTGACACACCACATAATCAGACAGAATGTGAAGAAAACTGGCAAAATTCAAAGCCCACACTGCTCTTAAAAAGGTCTAACACCCAGTTCTCCAGGCTGGGAAAGTTGAAGGATGAAACAGTGACAACTGCATTCCACTGAAATACACTCATTTTATCCTCTCAGGCAAACTCTATTTAACTGACAATTTGCAATGAATGCTTCATTGGTCATTCCTATCCCTATACACTTACTTCTCATTCACTCCAAATAAATTGCCACAATATTGTTGCCCTGAATCATGCAACAATGACAATATAGGAAATATCTGCAACATTGAGCACAACCTCCATTATTACTCTAATTGCCCAAATATTGCCTTGATGAAAAGACACCTACTTGCTTATCACAGTTCTCAAGGACTACTTGGGAAAGTCAAAGCCTACTAAATGCCCTCCTCTGCTTTTCTTCAATTGCCAGAAGATTTGGTCCCAATCCGGTTTCTTCCTTCTAGGATTAAACCTGTCTTGCACAGTGGGCAGGCTAGACCTTACCAGCACCTACCTCAAGATTGGGATAAACTACTCTGTTGGCTCTAATTCCTGCTGGAAATACTGATTTTTTTCTTTGAGAGCAGGGAATGCAACTGGGCTTCTGTAGCACCAGTCACACGCATGCCTTTAATTTCTCTATGCTTCCCCCAGGATACTGCACTGTTTGCCATCACAAGCTGGTTTCTTGTTGCTAAACAAGGTGTTACTGAATTCTGCAGAATGCCTGCTTACAAAACAAACACTTTCTACATATGGAAAAAGCAAAGAGGAGCTGAATCACTAGCAGATCTACCTTCTAATTCTGGGTTGAATGATAATAGTATGTGCAGACATTGAATGTAGTACAACTAAAATAGTAAGAATTGGTGAGATACCAATTGTTCCACGTGGCACTGTATTGAACAAAGAGTTCCTTTACAGTGCCCTTTCTGTTTTGTCTCTTGGTATTATCTGAGAAAACATATTATTTGATTCTAAAAAAAAAAAAAAAAGGAAAGGAAAGCAAACTAGTACATATGATGACCCTACTTAAAGTTTGGGGCACAGAAACTATTATTTTGTCTGTAGTACAAATATTTAATGATAAATATTTATACAGTGTAACATTTGAAGCTAAAGAATATCACCAAATGAAAAACAGTTTAACCAGAGAGTCAAGGTTGGATCTAATTTAGGAAATAATGTATGTAATTGGTTTCAATATTTGCAATTATTCTGCAAAGTTTAATAGGGAAACTGACTGAGAGATTCAACAAGATGTCAAAAATCAATATGCGTCTTCTTAAGGAAAAAGTAGCTTTGAAAGCATATTATTCTATTGGTGGCTATGACCCCAGACAGATATCTGCTTAAATGATCTGAGGTAATAAGGACATGGAATAAATTTCCATGAATCCCTATCTTAGCTCCAAGGGACACTACTTTTACCCTTCTACTCTCTCCAACTGTTCAGAGTAAACTTTAGGAGGAAGGGGTAGGGAACATCAAGAGGACAAAGAAATCAGCAAAAACTGTCTTCCCATTTAGCCATCAGAGAAGCACTGCTTGAATAAAAGGCTACTCAGTAACTGAAGGAATCTAGTAATAGTTTTGTTGAAATTAATCTTACCTTACAAAGCAATAAAACTAAGAAGCTTAACATTAAAAACAAAATCCTTTGGTGAGAAGAATACATTAGTACCTGCTACTGATCCTTCTAAAGAAACAAGGCAAGTTACTATGCCTAAATATTAGATAAAAATCACCATTCAAATGGGATTTAACCTAAGTAGATCTAAAGAATATAAGGCAGAAAAGATTAGACAATCCTGGAAACGTACACTACATGTGAAAAAAACTATTAATTATCTACCATGAATAGTAGACTGAGAATTAATTAGGAACAAAAAATATAGGAACTGGAAAGAGGGCAGCTCCCTGAAGAAGAATACAGAATTGTAACCCAAAGATGTAGAGGGAATGTCAAGAAAGCTAAGTTATCAAAGGATTTTAAATAATGAAAAAAACACATCTTCAGGTATGTTCAAAATAAAAGGAACAGAAAGGATCAGTATACCAACTGCTCAGTGAAGACAGGAAAAGGCTAATGGGTATTTGGTTCTGAGTAATAGCTCAGTTAAAAATAAATTATGAAGTATGATTTCCTTCTAAAAGTGAAATCGTTGCATACTTACAAAGGATATGACTATTGATATAGAAACCATACCTGTTTCTCAATGAACACATTCATTCTCTGAAGCATTCCTTCACATGTGAATTCAAAAGGCAAGTAAGGTTCAATCTGTTATATAAGCAATGTAAATACATTTTAATTGTGCAATAGAGAACACACTTTTCAGAGAACATCAGTCTGCTTAATATTTGAACAAGTGCTCAGTTAAATCCATTTGTAAGCTTAGAGCTGTCACCAAGAGTTGATGGAGTGGCATTTCCCAACAGAAAGAATTCCTCCTTACTCACATACAGCCTGAGATCTACTACAGATTACTGGAGATCTTTTGGGAAGGGGGAAAGATAACAAGGGACATTCCTACTGTGAAAGCTAAAGTTCACTTGTGAAATATTGGACTGTACCAGTAAGTTCCAGATGTTTTGGGATTACACTTTCGAGTACTATCAGTCATGTGGCTGGGAATCATGTCAGCTGTAGTCCCAATACATCTGAAGAGCACCTGGTTTGAGAAGCCTATCACTGACATGTATAATTCCCTTTTTTACATAGCCATTGGGAATATTCTGGTTCCCAACAAAGCAAGGATACTCTGCAAATTTTACAGCAACAGTATTCACCATCCAGTATTTTCATCAGAATCTCTTTTACAATTTTATGGGTTCTCTAATTCTCATATTCTAAGTATCTAATCTTCATACTGCAGCAACAGGTTTCAGTGCATAATACAGTGCTATTTCCCTTAAATAAACGCACACATGAGAGGTATCTAGAGATATTTGAAGTTACATACTAATGTGATGCTTTAGTGCTATTAGACGAGTATTTCTGCCCCCTAAAATTATCATTTTAAGTATTAAAAAAAAAAATCCACCCCTCATATTCCTCAAATGTAACTTCTCTTCCAAATAATGGAAAAATACTCAATACTTGTTCTAATTCTACAGATTTTAATGCAATAAACAGGTAGTCCTCACTTAATGACCCTAATAGGGACCAGCAACTCCACCGCTAAGCAAAGCAGTCACTAAGTGGGAAATCACACAACTGTGACTGTGCTTTCCAGCTGGAAAGAGACAAGACTACTCAGTTTCACACTTTTGGATTTGGTTTGCCTCCTAAGCGATCCCCCACCCTTTGGAATGCTTGAGTGCCTGCTTAATGTTTTGTACACACCAAAAGCGATGCTATTGTGCCGCAGCCCATTGCTGGAAGCCATGGGCATGCTACGCAAACAGTTTACAGTACTCTCTTAAAATCTCTTCCTCTCCAATCTCTCCACTCTGTGAAGGGGTGTGGGAAGGAAAAAGCGACCAATTTCTATAGGCAATCTCTCCTTTGCCAGACCCTTTCCCACTGCTGGCACAATCACATTGCTTTTGATCAGCCTATTCTCTTGAAATCTCCTTCTCTCCAACTTCTCTGCTCTGCTGGGGGAGGGGGAGCACTGAAGGGTCAGGCAAAGGAGAAATGGCCTTCAGAAATTGCTTGCTTTTTTCCTCCGCTCCCCTTCTCTCAGGACAGAGAGAATAGAGAGGAAGAGATTTCAAGAGAGTACTGTGAACTGTTTCCATAGCACACCCGCAGTTCCCAACCCTGGGCTGCCAGTGCGATCACACAGCTTTCGATGTGTAGAAGAGCAAACAGCTTGCTCTCTTGCAATCCCTTTCTCTCCAATTGCCCTGCTCTGCAAGGGGGGAAAAAAAGAAAAACAAAACATACATCAGGCACAGGATGAGCCTGTAATGGCAATCAAGTTACTGAGGGACGCTGCAAAGATCATAAATGGTTGTAAATGGGCCGTAAAGTTCAGCACCATCGTAACTTCGAATGGTTGTTGAATGAGTGGACAGGAAGTGAGAACCTGTAATTCATATTATTTTTAAATTATCACGTCCAATTTCTGTCTTACTTGATACTAATATATTTAAGGTATTTTTATTCATTAGGAAATGTTTAATACTACTACAACTTCCAACCTTTGAGATTATAACATTAAAGAAAAAGTTTTCTAGAATGTTTATCTTTGTTTGATAAAACTTTCTTCTTCATAACAAACCCTCATAATACAGCCTAATACGTTTTATTTCATTTTAAAGCACTGATTAAAAAGACAATTATCTTTCTTAACCTTTTGTTTCAAAATTGCTTTCACTGCCTGTTCCACTTCAGAAAGATCATTGATATTTACTGTCCAAACATGAGGCTTCCCAATGTAGACTTCAGCATAGGGATGTTGAGATGTCAACTGAAAGAAAAGTGAGAGAAATGTCATATTTTTAGGGTTTATGTTTATTTAGTAACCTTCAAAGTTATATATCATATTATTTAAGAAGGCTTTACTTATTTTTCTGATATCTCACCTATCAAAAAAAATAATTTATCATACTTTTAGGGACCCCTGGGAAATGATAAGCAGCAAACAATTTTTAGGCATTCAGTAGTTTTTAATTTTTCGGGGTGCTTTCGAGTCACTCTTGACTCCTGGCAACTGCCTAGACAAGTTGGCTTGGAAATTCAGGGGACCTTTTTTGGGCAGGGTGTTGTCCAGCCAAACTAATATCCAGCACATCTGACTTGGCCTTCCGTTGCATGGATTGTGAGACTGTGATCAGTCCAAAGCCTCGCTATGTGTTACATCCACTTAGCCGTTACCATGCTTGAATTCAAGTGTGGCGTATACCCAGTGGGCAAGCCTACCCCCTCCACCACATTCTTTGCACTTCTCTTGGTTGCTGCTGTTTAACACCAGGACGTACCTTTTTCCTGTTTTTTTCCACCCTGAAAACCTCTACCTACAATCTGGGTTTTCTGGATTTGTACTTGGAGAAAACGTGTTTTCAGTCCAGACATGGTCTACTTGAACATTCTGCACCATCCCTAATTTTGTCACCAAGAAGCCAAAGGACCAGGCACCAACTTTTGCTTTGAAGGAACACTGTTTAGTAATTTATGGTGAAGAGACAAATAGGTCTCTGTGAACAGGGATGTCTTCAAAATGGCTTCCCTTACAACTCTTAATAGTTGGACAAGTTAATAATGGACGTGAGACAGCTAAGCCCTAAGTGGTATAATTAGCTAAACTAATGATAAAAAACAGCTAATTCTTTAAAGCATAAGGAACTAGCTTTCTAGAAATGGTTGGACAGCAATTTCATCACGTCTATTGAAGAAGAGTGACAGAAACCCATTATGGTAATTGTTGCTGGTTCAGCTTGACTAAAAATCAGAGCATTTGTGAAGTAAAAAAAAAAAGTAAGTGGGATTTGTTCTTTGGCTTGAACTCTGCCATGTCATGCCAATAATAATGGCATGATAAGAACAATAACATATTGTATTTCAGTACAGTGTTGTATTTAAAAGATGTGTTTCAAAGGACACTGTTCACATATTAAATCAGCAGTAATCACAAATAAACATACCTCTCTAAGAGTCGGCTTGCCTTTGAAGAAGTCTGTGTTTTTGCTGCTTTTTGGTGGATTAAACTTTGGATTCAAAAATGCACATCCATTTGCAATAGCCTCCAAAGGTGCAGGACCCTCATATGGGAACCCAAGGCCCACAAAAAGCTGCAAAATAGAAACACTTGAGTTAGGTCTTTCTACATTTGCATTTTCAGAAAACTCGTTTGAATCTAACTCATAAATCTGTATTTTTGAACAGTGCTGAGAACATGAATACTAAATAGAGTCATTTCACTCCCCAAATTTTTCATCTTTTGCAAATTCTGTTCCAAAACCCTTTGCAATTTCTTGCCCTGGCTGTCAGGAAGAGGCTTTTAAGGTAGCCAGGATTTAGCGTAAGCTTGGCTGGGTTTGAGAGTGCTGTCAAGCAGGAACCAACTTGTTGCAGATGGGGAGATCCTAAACCTTTTCATAAAAAACAACCTTCCAAGAATGGGGGGTGCTGTCTGTTGGCTCTTTTGTGATACAGTGGAAAAAATGGAACAAAGAATTTTGCTCTCTTCAGTTGTATTTATTTGCTCAGTAAACATTTCAGAAAATAACTCCACCCAGAAAAAGTAACAAACCTACTACCAGCGTGTTCAAACCCCTCCACAATGATGTTCAGCTGAGAAGCCTCACTTGCTCAGTGCAAAAATAGCCTTAAAATGCACTTATAAATAACATTAAAATAGGACTGCTATTAGAGCCTGGGTTGAGATTGATAAAATCATGCCTTAATTAACAGCAAGCTCTAAACCCTATCTAGCCCAGATTAGAAACTAGTGTGGTGTGTCTTTTAGTACAACCTTACTTAGTTTGTATTTGGCAAATAACTTATGACAATGGTCTTTCGGAATTTGTGTTTTTGTGAATTCAGCGACAGCTTCTCAAAAAAACAGAATACAAAAGTGGAAAATATCTGCAAGTTGTCTGTGAGTACATATACGAAAGGTTAATTAATAATTAAGAGCAACAGATTACAATAGGGCAAACTGATTTAAAATGTATTTGGAAAAGTGCCCAAAATGCACATGAATGCAGCTTTTACAGTTGAATTGCTTATGCCAGTTTTTGTCAACTGATTATCCTCTGGTGCTGCTGGATGGTTAGGTGACCACAGCATTCAAGGAGACAAAAAATTTCCAAGTAAAACAGTAGGTGGCAGAAAAGTTTGCAGGAATGTGAATTTATCTACAGCAACATAACTAAGTGGAAAGTTGTATTAAAAGGCTATTCTTAGAAATTCACGTATTATAAGAGAATTGGAACAGAAAACAAGTGATTTATAAACAGGAAATACAAGGATTATTACTGGCATTCTAATACTCACATTTTCTTTGACTGTTTTCTATAATTTGCAAAAAGCAAGAAACTTGTCTCTGAATAGTAATATTACGGAAGTTTGGAGTGAGGAGACAGGATGAAACCACAGGAGATAGCTACCATAATCATGTCACAATTATTATTTCTTATTATGAGGCCAAGAATGACATTTAAACTTTAAAAGAAAACTTCCCAAATAAAATGCACAGTGATAGATCAGAATTGTTTAGTTATCCCTCTGACTCTCACTCCCTCAGAAACACATTGGTTTAACACTGTGATATACAAAATTATCCATTTCTGAATTTTTGTCAGAAATGTCTGATTGAAATAAAAGTTTAGGCAATCTGAATTTTTTTTAATTAACTGCAACAGAAATATGGCTGAAGGATATGAAAATGTCATCAACAATTCAGTGATGATTTGGTTTTAATTAGGTACAGAAAATAATGCCATTGGTTAGATAAACATTCTTTGTTACTTCAACACTGGAACATTCTTTTCTCTTCTATGCTGTCAACATGTTAAGGAAAATCTCTTTTTTGTGGAACCTGGGAGCTGTGCCTTTTTACAGGTGAGGATTATCTTATTTTCCTAAGGGAAATTCTAAATGTTTACTGCTAGCATTTACTTCATCTTTGAGCACTTGGATCTCCTATACTGTGGTAATCAGAGAGGCAGAATGTCATTATTTTCTGGCTCTTAGTGCATCCCCAGTAGCCCTTTTTAAAGTGACCCAGGCCTTAATAGGGAAGGATGGGGGTGTTATAGTCTCTTGGAGGATCTGGAGAGGCATCTGGATGACAAAATTATTCTGATCCACCCCAAGCTGACTAGCAGCTGAGCAAGTCCTGAGGAGGGACTGTCTTGTGGATGATTTGCAATAAGTTTATCCTGGGAGTTCTGAAGAAGTAAACAGTGTTCTCTGTAGCCTCTGCTACTGTCAGCCTTCCCAGGTAGACCAGACAGGAAACACAGATGAGCTAATTCTATGTTATTGTAAGGCTATATTAACAGAATCCTGCAAGTCTAAAAGTACAAATCTCCCACTGTCTCTTTTACAGCCTGGTAAGTTAGGGAGGTTCCTTTCTGAGTTTCTTTTTCTGCCTGTTATGCACTGCAGGCTATGTCCTCTCTTATCCAATTGTTCCCTAGGTGGCATATCTTCCCCCATTTCCCAAGGTCATTCCCAGATACCATTACATCTAATTTAGTCTGGACCTGCAATGGTACATGGGAAAGACCTTGAGAGATGGGGCAGAGAGATGCTGCCTAGGGAACGGTCAGGTAAGAGACAGCATAGCCTGCAGCTGGATAGTGGGAAGGGCAAGAGGCTCAGAAGGGACCCTCTCTAGTATCTTGGGCTGTAAACGAGATGGTGGGAGATTTGTACTTTCAGATTTGCAAGATTCTGTTAATGTACTGTAGCTTTACAATAAAGTAGAATCAGCTTATTTAGTTGTGCTTCCTGTCTGGTCTACCAAGTAAGGCTGATATCAAGCTTGCAAGTCTGAAAGTACAATTCTCCCGCTGCCTCCTTTACAGCCCAAGAAACTAGGGAGGGTCCCTTCTGAGCCTCTTGCCCCACCCACTATCCAGCTGCGGCCTATGCTATCTCTAATCTGACAGTTCCCTAGGCAGTACCTCTTCACCCCATCTCCCAAGGTCTTTCCCACATACTATTATAGGACCCCACTCTTCCTGATAGGTGAAAGCCTCCAGAGATGGGCGGCTGGGTCAGGGTGGTGGTAAATGCATACTTGAGTGAAGGGGTGCTACTGTCCTCCCCAAAGAAGGCAGTGGTGTGCTTCCTCCTCAAGAAGCCATTGCTTTGGACAATTTCTGACTGATCTCCATCTTCAGGAAGATGAGAAAGTGATGGGGTTGCAGCTGCAGAAGGCCTTGGAAGGAAGAGATTACCTGCACCTATTTTAATCAAGCTTCTGGCCCAGGTATGGTGTGAAGATAGCACCAACTGCAGTTGTAGGTGATCTCTGGTGAGACCAGGATAGGGAACGTATGACCCTTCTGAAGTTATTTGACCCTGCATCAGTCTTGAATAACAACAATTATGGTATCCTTCTCCACTGCCCCTGAAGGTTTGGAGTGGGGGATACTGTTCTGCAGCAGTTCTCCTCCTTTTGAATGGGGTGGTTCCAAACATTAGTAGTAGGGAAAGACTGGGTCCTAGGCACCTTAGTTGTGAGGTGTCACAAGGCTCAATGCTCTCCCTTCTCCTATTCAGCATCCACATGAAACAGATGAGTGAGGTCATTTGCCAACAGGGGAAAGGCATCATCAGTTAGCTGATAATACTCAACTTTAATCCTGACCCTGGGCTAACCAGTGATGCCACTGAAGTGTGGTCCAGATACCTACAGGCTGTTTGGGTCTGTATGTTTTAAACTCAGAATGGGGCATTTCAATGTTCTGGATACCCCTAAAAGAAAGGTTGTACTCCTCAGCTGAAAAATGTCAGTTGCCCCTAACAAAGTAGCACCAAAATTTGAGAAAGAAACCTAAAGCTTTCCTAAAACAAACCTTATGCTTATTTACTGAGATACAAGCCCTATTAAATTCAGTGGGATTTATTTCCTGGTTTCTACGTACAGTAGTCTTCTCCAAATGGGTGCCCTCTAGGGTTACTTAATTTCAAGTCCCATATTCCATGAGCAGCACACTTCAGTTAATCTTGAAGGCACCTGACTGAAAAGACAGCTGAATACAATTGGAGCCTTTAGCATATGTACAGTATCAATACTACATTACCTGACAGAATGAAACAAAATGAAATAAAATGGGGTTATTATGGAATAGGGTTGCGCAATATTTTGGATTTGATTCCTCAAAGATGCTTCAGGACATGAAGGCCCACAAATTAACACCTATCTGCAATTCTTTAAAGCAACCACACTTTTCCCCCAGGATCACACGGTAGCTGTAGAAGATGTCTATGTGACCCTGGGAAAAGTTGTGGGCCCTTTAAAAAGTTGCAGACAGGTGCTATGTTCACACTTCTCTATACTCCAAAGGAACTTTTTGGAACTAAACATATTATGGAGCAAAGGAGCACAGAGTTCCAAACAGTGAAGATTAAAGCATTTTAAAGTAAGTTAGATCATACCCATTTAAACTTTGAAAAAACCAGCTAACTTACTTTTGTTCCTCTTAGCAAGAACTGTAAATCTCGGCCACTAAGAATCCCATGGTTTTTAACATAGCTGGGCATATAGACAGCGCTTGTCCCATGGACAGTTCCATGGACTTCTGTATAGGTATGAATGACATCCAAATAAGACTTTTTATCCTAGAAAGAAAAAGCAAACCAGGTAGAAGAATTAACCAGTTACATAGAGCATCTGTGTGCAATTGTTTGTTAAGCCAGCAGTGAGGTAAAATTGTTAGTTACTTACCTGTTACAGCAGTTTTTTTAATGCTTATCTGTGAATTCATGCATATCAGTTATACACCTGTGCCAAGGACTGTTCTGAAACTTCTAGAGCTTATAGAATTTCAAGGAGGAGGCCTGCCCTCCATGTGTACAACATGACAAGATGTCATGCTTTACCCCTGCAGCTCCTAAGATTAACATAATGGGTCTGAAAAAAAACATCAAGGTCACCTGATGCCAAACAAGGTAGGAGGCTGGGTTGGATAAATAGCCAGCTTATTACCAGGAGGGTCTGGTGGTCATATAGTGACCAAAAAAGAACTTTTTCAAAACTTGCATATCTCTGTTCCAACCACAGAGGTGAATAAAGCTAGAGGGTTAGGTCCATGTCACTGCCCAACATAGTTCCAGAAAGGGGGTACTCTTGTTCAGACAACTTACAGCAAAGCTTTACTGAACTATTTAGCCAGGTACCGGGAAGAAAATTCAAGTCTTTCAGATGGATCGTGAAGTCTAGGAAGAAGCACTGTCTTTTTGCAGCGATGACAGGTACTCAACCTAGAAGGTAACTGCTCTTCTAACATAGAGAAAATGAAGCAAATTCTCTGTCAGTGTGGATCAGCTGGAAGGATCATGATAAAAATTAGGATTTCAAGGACAACGAAGTTGACTCATTATGTCCCATGTATATTTCCAGAAAATCTCAAGAGTGATCAGCTTGATCGTGCTTTCAAAGAACATTGATGATAGGACTGCCAACAGAACAAAGCAAACCATTTTGGTTTTGCCACAACATCCCTGAAAGTTATTATTCATTTTTAAAATATTAAAATATATTTTGGGTTACGATATCTATATTTTGAGGTGATAAAAGCTTTTGCTAAAACTTAAGAATCTTGAAGGAATTAGGCCAATGATTTTATTATTTTTTTAAATTCAGAGAAAATGACAACATAGAGCACTTGCATAACTCATTATATATGAATGCAGCAAAGCTGAATATCATAAATATGGCATTCTCAGCATGTCCTTCTCAGAATGTATCCAAAAATACCTACTGACCTAACGAAGCAATAGAACACAAAGGAATAATTAGCTGGACTAACATAATGTTCTTGATTTGATAATTCAGACTTTATCAGTCTAAACTTGATTGTGCATCTGTACTCTGCCTCATTTTCTATCCCATTCCCATAAATTACAATTTTTCAATTCTGATGTGATTCACAGAAAAATGTAAATTAAGAAACTAAGATGCTAAATTTGTAAACAGAGTAAGAGAAAGAGCAGGAAGTATGGCATATAATTTATTCACAAACTGATAACTCATGAATCACTCTAGATTATTTCTGAATGGTGCCATACTTGATGTTCATTGATGTAAATGAGCAACGCTATGACTTAAATTTGTTTTATGATACTGCATTTATGAATACAAACGAAACTGTGTGTGCTTAATTTTGTTCATTGAAGAATCAAATAATAAACCAAGGGTTAAGTGAATATTAAGGAACTGGGGTCTTTTTCAGTATTGAAAGAAAAGAAAGCAGGAACACAAGAAACTCTTTAGGCACATGTTGGTTAGAAACAGAGAAGGAGCTAGTTTATTCATAAAACGAAGTGACATACCCATTCTACTCAGGCTCATGAGATTTTAAAAATATCTCTCCAGCACTAAACACACAGAACAGCAGCAACTAGACCTGCTTTGTCAATTTTCTTGAGAGCTCTCATCAAATTCCATTTACAAAAGACATTTTTGTTTTTCATCATGTAGGCAACTGTTGTGACTTCATGCCTATTATTTTCACTTACACTTAAAAATGTCTCTTTATACGACTTTTCACTTCTTTGGTTGACAAAAAGCTGAAAGGGATTTTTCTCTCTCTCCCTCTGAAGGCAATATTAACAGAAAGATATAACCCCGAGAAGCTGGAATTTTAAACAGGACAATTGGAAATTCTGTATCAGTCACTTGCAAAACTACAGTGGACTGACAAAGGGATGGAAGAAAAAGGTTGTCTAAAATTACTGCTTAAATTTCTAAAAGTAAGCCAGTAAAAATGTCTAGTTTGGTTTTGTTTTGGAGGTGAGAGGAAGAATCATGTCTGGACAGCTATTAAAATACTGGCCCAAACTACACTATAGTAATCAAAAGGGGGTAGAATTTCCTCAAATCAGACAAAATTTATATCCAGCTCTTTCCTTGTTCTGGGCTCCCCCCCACCTCCTCCCTCTCTCTCTCTCATTGCCCTACATACACTCTTCCTTGTATATCTCCTCCTTTTAGCTTGTAAGCATGTTATTTTATTGAAATGATTTACCTGGAAGCCGATACTTGCCTGAAAAGCATGATTAAAAAACACACACACAAACACAATAAACAAACCAGATCATTCTGTGTTTTCCCCAAAGGAACAAGGTTTAAAAAGTAAGTTGGAGATTATTGGGGGAGAAAAGGAGATAAGAATTCTAAGATAATCATAACCCATTCCAAAAGTAATCTTAAATCTTGGGAGAAAAGATACACCACTTGTTTGAAAATTTTCATTTATGGAAAAATTAGAAAAATAATGCTTAATATGCTAGATTCAGAAGCTAAGCAGTATAATGAACCACGTGTAAGCGAAAAGCAGACCTTTAGAGAATTCTCTTAAACCCCCTGGAAACAGATTATGAAATCTAATGCAAAGGATACTTTTCAAAATCTCACCAGGGCATATGTAGAAGCCTAAAGCCATTTCTGGCATCACTTTTCAAGCCTTATTTCTTTCTAGAGCAATACTACAGCTTCTGGAAAAATTATGTTCCAAGAAACACATGTGCATACCATTCTTCCCCAAGTATCAGCTGAATGAAATCTTGTGCAATAATTTTTATTAGGTACTATATAATTTCTCCCTCTTACCCTTCACCTTTTTAGCAAGTTTATAACAACAGAATTCATTTAACAGAAGAATGAATAACTTTTACATCAGATCCCTAATGTGAAACTTTCCCTACTTGCAGAATTGGAAAGGAGTACAGCAGGGCTGTATACTCTCACCCTACCTATTCAACTTGTACGCAGAACACATCATGCGACAAGCTGGGCTTGAGGAATCCAAGGCTGGAGTTGAAATTGCTGGAGGAAACATGAACAATCTCAGATATGCAGATGATACCACTTTGATGGCTGAAAGCGAAGAGGAACTGAGGAGCCTTATGATGAAGGTGAAAGAAGAAAGTGCAAAAGCTGGCTTGCAGCTAAACCTCAAAAAAACCAGGATTATGGCAACCGGCTTGGTTGATAACTGGCAAATAGAGGGAGAAAATGTAGAAGCAGTGAAAGACTTTGTATTTCTAGGTGCGAAGATTACTGCAGATGCTGACTGCAGTCAGGAAATCAGAAGACGCTTAATCCTTGGGAGAAGAGCAATGACAAATCTCAATAAAATAGTTAAGAGCAGAGACATCACACTGACAACAAAGGCCCGCATAGTTAAAGCAATGGTGTTCCCCGTAGTAACATATGGCTGCGAGAGCTGGACCATAAGGAAGGCTGAGAGAAGGAAGATCAATGCTTTTGAACTGTGGTGTTGGAGGAAAATTCTGAGAGTGCCTTGGACTGCAAGGAGATCAAACCAGTCCATCCTCCAGGAAATTAAGCCAGACTGCTCACTTGAGGGAATGATATTAAAGGCAAAACTGAAATACTTTGGCCACATAATGAGAAGACAGGACACCCTGGAGAAGATGCTGATGCTAGGGAGAGTGAAGGGCAAAAGGAAGAGGGGCCGACCAAGGGCAAGATGGATGGATGATGTTCTAGAGGTGACGGACTCATCCCTGGGGGAGCTGGGGGTGTTGACGACCGACAGGAAGCTCTGGCGTGGGCTGGTCCATGAAGTCATGAAGAGTCAGAAGCGACTAAACGAATAAACAACAAGAATTGGAAGGAAAGAGAAACTGAAATCCAGTGCATCTGGAGAACAACTGGTTGAGAAAGACTATTTGGTACACTTTTAATACAATCGTAGTATGTGCTCTAAGGGACTTCCAGGGTAGGTATAGCGAACTGAAGATGGCTCTACAAAAGCGGAGCTGACTGTGGCAAAGACCAAGGAACCAGCAAGTAGACCGGTTCCTTGGAACCTCTCTGGATAAGGAGAGGAAAGGAGATCATCCACATGTGTTCTGGATGGCTGCTCCTTACAAGAAGACCTCAGGACAGCAGTTTTCCACAGGTTTGAGCACCAGGAGACAACAGGATCAGCTATCTTGCTTGCAACCACGGCAGAGATTTTCAAAGGACACTAAGTTCGCAAACCTCACTTTCTAATCACTTTTGGAAATTGCTCATTAACTACTTCTAAGCTATTAGAGACCTTCAGAATGAGAAGTTTGAAAATGCCAGGTGAGTTTGCTTTCAATCCTGAAAGAAAATTTTAATCATAAGCTTAAGAATTTAAAGAATCTGAAATAAACAACAAAAAGCTAAGTAAGATTTTGATCTTAGAAAGTTATAAACCAACTAAGGATCCAGATAAAATTGAAAAATTGAAACTTTTACAATAAGAATTTGGGATTAATTATAAGGAGTGAACAGCTTTTGTGGGAAATAGATTCTGTTTTGGTTTTTACAAGACATAACAAAGGTAAGTAATTTCATGATTTCAAAAACTGGACACTAGAGGGGACTAAAGATTTTAGGTAGAGGAAAGATATACAAGCCTACAAAATGATGCAAAATGTTACAACAATAAAAATACTGAAGGAGACTTTTGAAGAATGGAATCAGAAAATAGTAGCTACAATATCAACAATATCAGTAATGATGTCTGCTTCTATGGATAGACTATGCCCAAAAGATGTTATTGAAGAAATGACAAATGTAGAGCAAATTTTATCTGACAAGATAGAGATGGTATCAAAAGTCTATTTACAACTAACAGGCCAAGAGAATGACTTAGAAAAGGATGTTTCACTGGATCTACAAAAGAAACTGGCTGAGGTTTTAAAATTTAAAAGGGGAATACAAATGACAAACCAAGAGTGTGACCTGGATAATGTTTTACTATTGGATTTACAAAAGAGGCTTGTTAAAGCCTTGAACTCTGTGCAATGAGACAAAGAAGAAATGAAGAGAAATCAAATCCTATGACAATATTTGAATGAAGAAAAGATTAAGACTGCTAGAAGAAAAAGGAAGGAATATAGAGTTGGTTTATTTGATCAAGGTTAAAACAAGATAGGCTGTTACTTCTGGCAACTCTTTATGGACTTTCTGCTGACACCAGGACTGAAAAGAAGATGTTTTACAGATTTGTTTATAGATAAGAGATGGGATATGGGATGAAGAGATGTTTGTAACTTTAGAGAGGGTGAAGAGTCACTAAATTTGTTTATGTGTGCTGTGATGAAGGTTGGAAGTCACTTCTTTATATGTTTCTTTTCTCTTTATTCTATTCTTACTTTTTCTTTTCTTTCTCCTTGCACTTTTTACTCCTTTTTATACTCTTTTCTTTAACTTTAGTTTGTATTAGATTTTACTATTATAATCAAAATTCTTAATAAATATCATATGTAATATATGTTCTGGAACAGCAGTAAAAGCTAGCTTTTCAATTAAAACAGCTGGCCCTCATTATTAACAGTCTCATCACATACAGATTGTTAATGACCAGACTTTAATATTCACAGAAAGGTTTTCCTATATCCACAATTCTAACTTTTTTTTTGTTAATTTATCTGCTTTCAGCATGGCAGATGGGTTTTTGTGCATGTGTGAAGTATATTTTCTAAGGGTTAGGTTGTCTCCTTTGGAGTAACTTACTCAGCTGGTAACAGGAGTTACCCATTTGCATCATGTGGCTTATGCTGGCTGCTGTGCTCTGCATGGCACTGATAATCTTGGTAGCAGGGCCTCTCAATCGTACCACTGGAGGCTAGCATGTGAACTTGTCACTTTCATCAGATTGACTAAAGCTGCATTGTACTGGAAGCTCCACCCTGTTTCAATATATGTAGGTAAGGGGCAGGATTTGCATCACAATGCTGTGACACTGCTTACACCAGTCTGCCCTATGGAATCCACTGATGTTGTCTGACCCTTTGCAGGAACTGGAGCATCCATGGCATGGTTGAGAGACCTGTCCATTGAGATTATGAAAAAATTGCCATCACCACCTAAGTAAAGAAGGCCAGCTGCCAGAAAGAAGCCACATGGAGCCTCAGGACTGGGCTGATCCTGTGAGATCTGTCATGACCAAATGAAGAGGAGGAGCAAATACAGATATATTGTGTAGACAACTACTATGGGAGGAAGGAGGAGGAGGTCCTTGTGTGCAGAAGAGGATGACAAAAGGCTTTGAAACCTAACTTTCCTGTTCCCATAGATTCAAGGTCTCAATATTTGCCATTTTATACTAGAATAGAACTCCTGTGAATAATAAGGGCTACCTGCATTTGAGATTATAAACCGACACTTGCTTCACTTCCTGAACTAAGAAAAATCTAGTTAAAAAAAACTGACTCTCTGCTGGACTTAAGTTGGCAATATTAGACAACTTTTAACTTTTTGATATGTTCATTGCTATTAGCAGCGACCCAGTATGGTACAGAACACAGTCTGATTACCATGCTTATTCAGAATACAAATACATTAAATGTTTAAGGTAAAGGTAAAGGTTTCCCTTGACATTAAGTCCAGTCGTGTCCGACTCTAGGGGGCGGTGCTCATCTCCGTTTCAAAGCTTTGTCCATAGACACTTCCGTGGTCATGTGGCTGGCATGACTACACGGAACGCCGTTACCTGCCCGCCGAAGCGGTACCTATTAATCTACTCACATTTGCATGTTTTTGAACTGCTAAGTTGGCAGGAGCTGGGACTGGCAACGGGAGCTCACCCCGTCAAGCGGATTTGAACCACCGACCTTCCGATCGGCAAGCTCAGCAGCTTAACCCGCAGCGCCATCGCGTCCAGCGACCCAGTATTGTGAGTACAGAACACAGTCTGATTACCATGCTTATTCAGAATATGGACAAATACATTAAACGTTTACTATCTATTAAATGTAAGTCAAAACCTTCTTTCCCCACAATTTAAGTCACGAATGCCCATGAACACTTTTGTGTGTTTTTTTCATACACAGTAGGAAAGATTAGTGCATGGACAATGGTAATATCAAGGGGAGGGGGTAGAGTCTGATTTATAATTTTTTCTACTGTATATAAAAAAATAATATACAATTAGCCATTCTGTCTTATCAGACTACCTGTCACAACCATTCACTTTAAGTATCAGAAATCTGTAGATGTGAGATGCTCAGGAACCTGAAACTACCACCTTCTTCCACCATTTTTTAGGAATGTGTTAATTAGGCTTTGTTCAATTTCCTAGAAGCACTGAATGAACGAATGAATGGATGGATGGATGAATCTAGAATACAGAAAATATAAACAACATCAACTTTGGATGTTTCCCCCCCCTTTGTTACAAAAATATGAAAACTGATTTTGGGGAGGAACAGAAAAAATAGTAACTTTAAAAGAACTAGCTATAAATAAATAATATTCACTGTAATATATCAAGAATAAAGATGATTTTGTATGGAGGACGGAAGTTGATTTAGAAATTTATATAAATATCTATTTTTTATATAAGGGGAAGGAGCAATTGCATTAGTGATTTGTAAGTGTTAATGGAAGGATTTATACAAATAATGTGATCTTGGTTTGATAAGGTCCTTGGTAAGGGATTGAGTATGGAAATTGTTGTATATTCTTCCCGTTGAAAGTTGAAGTCACCTTTCTATGTAATCTTCAAAAGTATTTTTTTTCTTGTGTTTTGCACTTTTTTAGTTTTTTTCTTTTTTTAGTTTTTTTTCTTTTTTGTAGTTTTTATCTTTGCTTTAAACTCAGTAAAATTCTTATAAAAAAAGAATAAAGATGATTTTGTACTTCATTAATTCAAGCCATTACAGAGTCAACTTAAGCAAGATCAACAGATATATTCTACACAATAAACACTGATTAAATTATTCTAATATATTTTCCCAAAATGTAATAGGGAAAAATTAAGTGACCTTTGGGAAAAAACTGCTAAACAGATGTCCAACCGATAAATAGACATATATATGGTAGACAGAGCAGGCAGTCAATCTTCATGAACAAGGAAGGAAACAAATATATAAATTAAAAGGAGATATAACCAATTTTTTTAGAGCCTAATGTGACACAGTATCTAAATGTTTTAGATATAACCAAATGTGACATATTATCTTCCTAACTTGCTGTTAATAATGGCAAGAAGTATAGCCAATTGGTGGGATTCCATTATACTTGATTAGGGCTGTGCAAATATGTTATCAAGGAATGAACCATTAAAAAAAAAACTCTGAAATGATCCATTTCCATCCAGACCATGTCATTTTGGGAGTGTTTTCTAGAAGTAACTGAAAGTGGTTCAAGGGAAGGTCTGGCCCTGAAACAGGCCTGCTTTACCCTCAGTGCTATGTCCACAACACCTCCAAACATTTTTGGTTCATTTCCAGAGATGGCTAAACCTGCTCAAACAGTATAGTCTTTTGTATTTTTCTTTCAGGATAAACAACTTCCATCTTATGGGATGCTAACAGGCAAGCTGGCCAGAGGGCTGCTACACTGGGACTAATTAATTATTACCAATGACAATACTATAAGTCTCTGTTGACTTTCATAATGACTTATGACCTTGCCTGGGCCAATCTCTTCCATAATTATTGGCATTTTAAACAGATGGATTATAAAACCCTTGAATGTTATCAACGAGAGACAATTACTTTTGTTGAAAAGTAATTACAATCTTCAATTTTAATTAATATAGTAAAATAATTATCAACATATTTTGTAAAAAAAATTCCTTTCTCTCTATAAATTTGATAAATGTCAACACAACACCATGTGGTATAGATATTAATCACAATTAGGAGAATTTATCTTTCCTATGTTCAGATAAAATGGAGATTTTATAGACTTAGCTTATAGAAACTGTTTGGTCCCTTCAATGAAATGTTTTTATACGGTTTCTTCCTTCTATATATGTATGTATAACACACACACACACACACACACACACAGTATATAGTTACTTATGCATGTATTAATAGTGTGCTGTTAATTTTGAATTCTGTAACTTGGTCTTGGACCATAAATAAATAAATATAAAAAGATGCTAGGTATGAGAGCCAATTTGGTGTAATGGTTAAGATGCTGAGCTAGAAACTGGGAGACTGTGAGTTCTACTCCTGCCTTTGGCACAAAGCCAGCTGGGTAACTTAGGCCAGTCCCTCTCTCTCAGCCCTATGAAGGAGGCAATGGCAAACCACTCCTCCCCCCAAAAAAAACCTGCCAAGAAAAATACAGGTACTAGTCCAGAATATCTGGTCTACAGGTACTAGTCCAATAGTCTAGCATGGCTGGCTGGGAAATTCTGGGCGCTGAAGTCCACACATCTTCAAGTGGCCAAGGTTGAGAAACACTGCATTATAGTATACACAATCCCTAGGAGGGCATAACAGTAGCAACAGGACATACCAAAGCTTTCCTTTCAAAAATGATGGGGAGGGAGAGGGGTCAGCTCTTGAAGGGAGAATATCCAGCCTTGGATATCCTACAGTTGATTAGACTCTTGACCTACATGTTCTAAAAGCAGAAATGAGATAAAGGAGGGACTTTACAGTTGTTCTAGGGAGAACCTAGACACTCCCTAACAATAATCTGCCAACCTTAAATCTGAGTTCCCTTTCACTGAGGTGTGAAGTAAAATCTTTCAAAATGAAAAAAAAGGAAGAAGGTAGAAGAAAATGCTGCTCTTCCTAAGCAGGGCTTAGGATGATGTAGGTCAGTCATTTTTGATCAGCAGGTGTTGGGAATGTTTGCATTGTTTTATTGGGAACTACTGTTTTGACCCAAAAACTCCTCAACAGAAAAGTCTGAAAAAGTATTATCAAATTGTAAGTCATCAACTTTGTGTCATGCTCAACCAAAACAAATTTGCTTAACACAGCAACTCACCTTCCAGAAGTTATCAACTTTCCCATAAACAAGTGATTGGTCCTGCCTTTTAATGACATTGAAGTGCTTGATATCACTGGAATTCAGATATTGTTCCACAACAAACCCAAGAAAACTGTTATCTGGAGTGTGAGCTGCAAATGAAACAACAAAAGTTTACTATTCTATCACTGTATCGATCACTGTAACACCGGCAAAAAGGAGACGTTTTACAGCCTGTAAATGTCTAGAAGATACGCTGAGCTGTTGTTTTCAAAACAGATTTTAAATCTCTATTATCCAGATGTATGTTTCATGTGCTATAAATATATGTAATGAACATAATGTTTTATATGTTTGTTTATTTTTGCAGCATTTAAATGTGGATTACAGCCTAGGTTATAATTTTGTGTATGGTGAACTGTTTAATTGCAAAAACCATTATCCTTTTTTTTATTTTTAAAAAGGGTTTTGAAGAAGTTGGATGAAAATATCCCTTTACAAAAATTGTTACCATTTTAGAATAACTAAACAGGCACATTATTTCAATATGTTCAAAGATGTGATTAGGCCATGAAGTTCATGGAATATTAATATATTTTTCATAAGCTATTTGGTCATTATTAAATTATATCCATTAAAGTTTGGTATTTCAAACAGCCACAAAAAGTGTTAGTATCCACCATGCTCAGAAAAAAGGTTTTTTCTATAATTACATTAAACTAACCAACAGAAAAAAGTATACGTACATAAAACAGTATTACTATAATGTAGCCATAATAATAATAATACAAAAAAGTAAGGAAAAATATTTGGAAAACTGTTACAACACACCAACTCCAAATTTCAACCATCCTGCTCCAAGGTCACATTCCTTTTCTACTACGAACAACCTAATTCAAATGTTGCAATCATGCAGCAACAATCCATTGAAACAAATCCAAAGCAGATTTTCCCTTCCACTAGTGTATAGTAGTACTTTTAGCCAGCTCCCATGCCCCAAAGTCCACAATTTTTGATGGATTCCAAATACTAAATACCTAATAAAAGCATGTATATCTTTAAATCACAATGCTCAATCCAAAATCCTATTTAAAAGAACTATGAATTTAAACCCAAAGTGTGGCAATAATAGAACAAATCCAAATATGAGTTTGTTTCAACTCCTGAGCTACATCTTCAATAGGAAATAATTGTTACCTTACTGAGCATTCTCTGATGTGTCTCCTATACACAAAAGAGATTTTTTTTTTGGTTATATTAGACGTATTTTAAGGTTATAAGAAACTAATCTAACATTATTTAAAGCAACCTTTTTCTGGTATACCAGGAGAAGACTTCAAGCTCATTATTCTAGAAGTTTGCACAAATAACTACTATACTTCATATTCCTTAAAAAAAAATTACTGGAGCCATAATGAAGTCCTCCAGAGTCTCCAAATTCTGTGGAACTTCAGAAGCAGGAAGAACATCTGAATCAAACAACAAATGCTTGAGTTGAGTCCACGGCTAAGAAACACACTGAACTTATCAAACTCGCTTTTTATTTCTGCAAACATTTAAAAACAAACTCCTTAGAACTGAGCTGATTATTATGGGAGGCCCTGTTTACCTTAAAAACGTATTTTCCCACTTTTATAAAACCTGGGATTATCCTATGACATAAACTTTTCACAGTGAAAGGTTGAAATTATATTTGCAACTAGGATTAGTATGAGTTAGCAGCTCCACATTAAAGTAAACCATGAGACGTTGGGAAGGGACTATAAGATACTCTCTAAAGGAATTCACAACTGACTATCAGAAATATGGCAAAATAATTTTGCTAGAAGCATGATAAAGGGTCTATACTTACTGGATAGAAACATCATGAATTTAAATCTGTTCCCCACCCCACAAAAGGAGGATTTCTCAGACCTGCTGGTCTCTTTATCATATTCTTCAGGAATCTAAGACACCCTTCCAAGTGCATATTTGAAATTTTTAAAAAGTAGTGTTCCCTTTGGATAAATGCATTATTTCCCCAACCTTAACAACATATAGCTATTTTAAGCAAGAAATTACTAGCTGAGACAAAATTTCAACTAAAGGAACTAATTTAACTGTTGGCTTAATTTTGAAGACAGCATGAAAAATACTCCTAAGAGAAGCATAAATTGTGAATGATACTGAGTTATTTTAATGACAAGACTAACTTGTCATTAAAATACTGCACCAGCCTCCCTGCTACATAGCAACCTCCCTGCCTGAGCTGCTGGAGACTGTCTCGGGGTTGGCGGTGGAGTTTCCCAGACTTATGGTGCTGGGGGACTTCAATCTACTGTCCCTGGGGCATGCCTTGGCAGCAGCGTGGGAGTTCATGGCTACCATGGCAGCCATGGAGCTGTCTCAGATTATTTGTGACCAGACTTGAGACAGTGGCCTCACACTGGACTTGGTTTTCTTGTCAGAGAAGTGGTGATGGGTGGGTGGGTCCAGGCAATGGTGAATTCATCCTTAGGGGAGGGAATGTTTCTGGCAGCCTTTAAAGAGGCGCTGGTACACCTCCTCCTCAAGAAACCATCACTGGACCCCACCATTCTGGACAATTTTCATCCAGTCTCCCACCTTCTTTTTCTAGGGAAGGTGGTAGTGCTGCAGCTTCAGAGGATACTGGATGAAACGGATTATCTGGACCCCTTTCAGTCAGGTTTCAGGCCTGGATATGGGACAGAAATAGCTTTGGTTGTACTTATGGATGATCTATGGCGGGAGCGGGATTGGGGCAGTGCATCTATCCTGGCTCTTCTTGACCACTCAGCGGCTTTCGATATCATCAACCATGGTATCCTTTTGGGCCAACTCAGGGAGTTGGGGGTGGGTGGTGTGGCTTTGCACTGGTTCACCTCCTTCCTCCAGGGCTGGTCCCAAACGGTGTTGATAAGGAGTGAGAGGTCCGGCCCGTGGCCCCTCCTTTGGGGGGTGCCTCAGGGTTCGGTACTCTCCCTGCTCCTTTTTAACATCTACATGAAACCGCTGGCTGAGGTCATCTGTCATCATGGGGTGAGGTATTGTCAATACGCTGATGATACTCAATTATATATCTCCATCCCGGGTGATGTAAGTGATGCTGTGACCACCCTCTCTCAGTGCCTGGAGGTTGTAGGGGTCTGGATGGGGAACAACAGGCTTTAGCTGAACCCTGGCAAGACAGAGTGCTGTGGGTTAGGGGCTCCTGGGTATCTGGGAACTTACCATCTTTGGCTCTGGATGGGGTTGCACTGCCCCAGACAGATCCGGTGCGGAACCTGGGGGTTCTCCTGGACTCACGACTCCTGCTCGAAAAGCAGGTGGCAGCCGTGGCCAGGGGAGCCTTTGCACAGTTTTGTGTTGTGTACTAGCTATGCCCCTTCCTGGATTGGGAGTCCTTCCGGTCAGTCACTCATGCCCTAGTCATCTCCCGTTTAGACTACACCACCACACTGTACATGGGGCTACCCTTGAAGAGCATCTGGAAGCTACAGCTGGTGCAGAATGCGGCCATGCAAGCAGTGTTGGGAGCCCCAAGGAGGGCACCTATAACACTGTTGCTGTGCGAGCTGCACTGGGTGCCAGTTTGCTTCCAGGCCCAATTCAAGGTGTTGGTTATTAACTTTAAAGCCCTACATGGCACGGGGCCAGGCTACCTGAGGAACCGCCTCACCCCCGTTACATCAACCCGTCCCACCCAGTCAGGCAGAGAGGGCATCTTACGGACCCTGTCCATGAGGAATTGCCGATTGGCAGGGTCCAGGAAAAGGCCTTCTCTGCCGTGGCACCCGCCCTTTGGAATAAGTTACCCCCGGAGGTAAGACAGGCCCCCGCTCTCCTGGCCTTCCAGAAGGGGGTTAAGATCTAGTTGTGGCATCTTGCTTGGGGTGGGAGGGGGGAATAGCTACTCATGGGGGTGGTTGGCACCGTGATGGGGCCAATGATAAGATCTGTATTTGCCACCTTGAATTTTGTATTTATATTTATACTGTATTATTTTAGTGATATGTTATTTTTATCATCTGTAAACCGCCCAGAGTTGTTGTATACGAGAATTGGGCAGTAAAGAAATGAGACAAATAAATAAATAAACTTACGAAACATTGTATAAAACTGCTGTGGATTAAGGTTCCATTTCCCCCATGGAGTTTTGTGGCCCTTAGACTGGGCATAGTGAGCATGATTAAACTCTGGTTCAGTCCCAAAGGAATCTAGCACCCGTAACATACATCTAGAAGAGAAAATAAAAGCAAAACAACAGAATTTGTTAGAAACGGTATGTTATAAAATTGAATCACAATGTCATCTGTGCTGGCACAATTTGAATATAAAAGCACTGTGTGGAAGAGTAGGCTGCTTAGCAAAATTGCAGGGGCCTGTGCCGCCTTCCCTCCCTCCCATCTGAGCCTCCTTCCCAGCATTGGCACAGTAGAGTTGCCAATAAAGCTGCAACCTTGACACAGGAGACGGGAGGAGACGGGCGTTTTGGAGCTCTGCAGCCACCAGCAAACAGAGTAAAGCAGCCAAGGCATTTTTCCTTCAGAAGGAGTGGACGGTCCAGAAGAGAGGAAAAGAAGTATGAAGGTCCAGCAAGACAAAGCACAAAGTTAAAAAGGTGCAAGAGCTCTACATGCTGGCCATTGACAGAAAAAGAAGAAGCAATCTCAGGGAGAGGGGACTCAAGACAGAACGGGCTTAAGAAAGAAACGTTGATGCCTACTAGCAATAGCATGGAGAAAATGGTAATAGGGTAATGGGTAATAGTATAAACACTGTCATAGTAATAGTAATTAAAGAGTAATAGTTTATTGTTATAGTAATTATCATAGTATAGAGAAAGCAATGGAACAGAATATAGGAAGCCCTCACATATCACTCTGATACGTTTTCACAAAATAAAACGTCCCCCCAACACTTATAGGGAGATAGAAAGGAACCCAGATGATCCAGGGTCCAGTGCTTTTGTGCCTCCCTTGAGTCTGGCTCAGTCTAATTGGGTACGGTTTAAAAAAGAACCCGTGATATACTGCATCATTTTTTTCCCTTTGGCAAAGATAATATGGTAATGATGAACTGCTTGTAATAGCAAAACTAAGTTCATTTTGCACTGTGATTCCAGCAATTCTGGACTCAGCACTAACCTTCTTCTTCAAGTTTAAGGTATTATTTTGCCTTCATTCCCAGAATTCTCAGCAATGGCCATGCTGATTAGGAAATTCTGGGAGCTACTGTCGTAATTATAATCTTTAATAAAATTACTATAAAAATAAAGGGATTTTGGGGAGCTGAAGTTTCCCAGGTTGAGAAAGGGGCTCTGATTACCTATAGGCACATATCCATTTATAATCCATAAAATATATTTAATGACAGTACTCAAAGGCAAAAGTTGATGCAGAAAGTACTTTATAGGTACTGCTAGATCTGGGGAAGTAAAAAAAAAAAGCTCCACTTTTTCTCATTTTAAACATGGTTTAAACATTTTCTAGTTTTTCTCATTTAATGGTTATTTGGAATACAGACCATAAAAGGTATAATAAAAGAATGCATGGATTTTATATGAAGTACAACATTCATATTCAATATCTGAATAATTTACCTGTTTTAATGTAGCTTTAAATTTTAGAATTTGTAGACCCAGTACTCCTGGGGAGTGCTTGGTTAAAGAAGGCTGTTTTAACTCAACATGAGAATAAGATAAACTGAGAAATCAAACAAACCAACACAGGTATTCAACTTGTGACTATGCTTTAAAAACTTCTGCCTACTGCTTTTCATAAAAATGTTTTAAGCAGCAGACATAGGCCAAAGTCATCACGAGGCACATATTACTTAGCAATAGTAAATCATACAGCAGAAGGAGACTATTAAGTTAGTCTACTAAGGACAGCAGAATCTGAATAACAGTATGGAGTTTTTACCAAAGAAGGATGTGGGATGATACCTGGAAACTTAACTACTAACAAAAGGTTAGACTGAATTAACTATCTGCCATAACAGTGACAGCTTACATACAGGTGGTCCTTGACTTACAACCATTCACTCAGCGACCATTCAAAGTTACGATGCTGAGCAAGGGGACTTACGATCCACACCCCAAGTTATGACCGTTGCAGCACTCCCACGGTCACATGATCAAAATTCGGGCACCTGGCAGTCTGTCTGGACTTACAACCGCAGGGGTGCTTCAACTCCCCATACCCAACTCTCTCCCCCCATCAATGCCCTTTTGGCCCCCTGCTGCCCTGCACTCCACTACCCCAGCTGGCCTTTGCCATTTTCTTGCTTTCACTGCTGACAAGGCATGCCCAGGCTGGGCTTCACACTGTGGGGGAAAAAAAAAAAAAGCCTAAAGCAGCTCCAGAGCTGCAGCATGCCAAATATCTCCTTGGCAAAAAGCTCCTGGGTGGGACTAGGCTTCGTGTTAAAAAAAAAAAAGCCAAAAGCAGCCCCTTTGCAAAGAGCTCCTTCCTGGGCAGGGCTGGGCTTCATGTCCCTCCCCTCCCCAAAAGCCAAAAGCAGACTCAGAGCTGTGGCGCACCAAAATTTCCTTTGCAAAGAGCTCCTGGGTGGGGCTGGGCTTCGGAAAGGAAAGGAAAGGAAAGGAAAGGAAAGGAAAGGAAAGGAAAGGAAAGGAAAGCCAGAAGCAGCAAAGGCAAATAGGCTTTTTGGTGCACTGTGGCTCAGGGGCTGCTTTTGGCTTTTTTTTTTTGGAAGGTTGGGAGACTCAGTCAATCCAAACCTTGACAATTCTTGAACGAACTGATTTAACTACATTTCCTCTAACACTTAAGATTAAACCTATCTTTCAACGCACTGATACAGGACACCAGGAAATACTGTTTATTCAGATGCTGTTTGGGGAACATGCAGGTTCTCTTCTCAGATATCTCCATAGAATAAAGCCATCTGTGCAACTGAATGTTCAAGTCACAGGGAGGTCTACGTGCAAATAGCTGCTCATCCATAAAGATTCCTTCAAGCTATATTATCTCATCCAGGTTTTACAGAAAAAGGTTGCTGCGTGAATGTGTGCGCATCCATTTTACTTTGGCTCACCTTCAATAAGCGTCTTCCATTTTAGAAAAAAAAACTTTCCTTGTAACTGTATTTGATCCCTCAAAGCAAGGACTGTGCTTCCCCCCCCAAACTAGAACTAGAATTCCCCCTCTAAACTAGAATAAAGCAGCAAAATATAGTCTGGCACTAGATCTGAACTAAAAGGGGAAAGGATGACCAAACCAAACGTAAACATTGTCCAAATCAGCAACAACATTACAAATAACATTTAATGTTTTATTTCCACTTTATGCAGTTATGGGTGGGTAGCCCAGAGTAGCATTGCTGGCCCCAATCTAACAGTTTATCCCCAGGCTAGACTGCCCCTAAAGAACTGCACGTTCAACATGAACATCTGTAAAAGAAGCTGCTCACAAGTTCAGGCTCCATAGAATAAAGCCATCTGTGCAACTGAATGTTCAAGTCACAGGGAGGTCTATGTGCAAATAGCTGCTCATCCATAAAGATTCCTTCATCCAAGCTCAACAAATATACATCAAGAGCTAAGCCAGGTATGTAACAATAGAGGCTTTCTTGCCTCAAAATGCCCTGTATGAAAGCTGCTTGTAAACAGAGACAAAAATGAAAATTTCAGGATCAAGAGTAAGTATGGAAAGAAACGAAAAGTGTCCTTTGGTTAGTAAAGAAAATTGTTTTGTAAAAGACAAATACTTACTGGTAATGAACCCAGGATGGACCAAGAGTTTTCTTAAACTGAGTGAGTCCCACAATGTCAATATAAATAAGCTCTACCACTTTATCCCCCTGTGTAGGGCAGCCAGATCTGTTACCAACTACCTTCTTCATAATCCTAGCCAAAAAAAAAAAGGAAAACACTTTTTTAAGCAAAATTCTGCATTTACATTTTCAATGTTTAGTTTCTACAGACAGAATAACTAACAAAATGGTGAAGTAAAGGCAGGATTTTTAAAAAGGAGTACTTGATCTGGAGTTATAGAAGCTTCAGGCATTTTCCCAAAGTAGTATACTAACCCACAAAATTATCGGCTCAAAAACCGTAATAATTAATACAAAAATAAAACTTTTGTATAGAAATGTACAAGAGAGTAATTTGATAACCTGATTAAGTACATAAGCAAAAGACTGTAGTGGTAGAATCCATTATAGTTATTGTCTATATTTGTGACACCTATTTAGTGTCATACAAGAAGAATGGATGTTAATAGGTTTTTAATTTTTTTAATTTTTCAAGCCAACATAAACAGTAACTGCTTTTATGACTCTTTCTATATAATCCAAGACAGGACAGATTCCAGTGACATCTACTGTTTTGTTTATTTTATAGGAAAACAACATATAATGCCTTTTGAGTTTGTTTTAAGACAGTGTATAGCTGAACAGTTCTGTGGCCTTATCAACAATAGTCACTGATGTGACATAACAAACTTCTTCTATTAAATAGCCTGTGCTGTGAAACGGGGCAATGCAATAAAAGTTACGGTTTTCAGTGCCTTTCTAGTGCAATGTTCTAAATCAGTAATTTTAGAAATTATGGATATGAAATAAGACTGTCAAAAAAATCATAGTTAAAAGAACTATTTTCACACAAATTACAGGCAATTTAATTTGCTAATAACACATTTCTTAATTAAAAAATAAAGTTCATTTAAGAAAGAGAGGCAACAAATTAAGCACATTTATTTTTTCTGCAGATGTCTAACACACCTGTAATGTCAGGGAATTAAAGCTGCATAGTTTGAATTCTCTAGTATTCATTTAATCAAAACTCAGGAGGAAACAACCACAAAGTATATTATCTGTTTCATGGTGCATATAATTAGCTTCTGAAAACAATCTGATCACTGTTTAGGGAATTATCACTTTCTTTTTCCTCTTCACAAAATTAAGGCTGTACAATGAACACTTGGAGAGAATTTGCAGTTAAGGAATGGTTTTGATGTTTTAGTTTTAAAGTGGAACATATCTCCTTACTCCTTGAGTTCTGCCAGGGAAGCTGAAATCCTTATGTCATGGCCCAGTAAATAGAGAGATGTAATTAAATCACTCCACTGGACTAGTTCACCAAGTGGACCACCACTAAAGGCATTCTCTGCAATCTTGAATCCAGATTCTTTTGTGAGGAGTCCCAGATGAACAAGGACCTGCAAAAGAACAATTTCAACACCAACTGTTGAGAATTTCTAATGTGAATTTCCCTGCTTTAATATGTATATAGATAACCCAACCCTAGACCTCTGGCCAGTGGCAGAGGCCATACGTGTTTCTCTTCATTTCTACTACACAAGGACAAAAGTCAATATACTGTATTTTAGTTTTCTTTATTATTTTCCATTTTAAACATCACTATGTGATGTCTGACAGCTTGTCACAGGATCCAATTTCCATCACTTATATGAATATATAGCAGTTTTCCAACTGTTGTTCTACAGCTATGCTGGCTGAGAACACTGGGGATTATAGTTTCATACTTATGTATGAATATATGTATTCATTCATTCATTCATTATTATGTGCACTTCAGTCAAGCAAATTTAAGTGTCTTACAAGTAAAACAGAACAAAACATAAAACAAATATGAATAATATAAATATGCAAATAATATAATATAAATTAAATCATAGTCCAATCATTTACAAATTAGTCTTCATAAAACCACAATAAATAGCACCATTCTTAATCCTTGAATGCCCATTTAAATAACCAAATTTTTGGCAGTGTTAATAATGAAGATGCTTATTTATTCTTCTTATTTCTAAGGATAACCAGTTCCACAGGACAGCAGCTTTGGCCAATAATACTTTTCTCCAAATCAGTTATTTCCGCTCCTCAAGGGGGTTACTCTGTACTGACACCCACTGGGCAGGCAGATTTTAATTGAAGCTAATGATCTCGTGGAGACCCAGGTCCTGTGGCATGTAGAACTTAGTTATTACCAGCACCTTTAATTGTACCCAGACACAAACTGGCAACCAATTCAGCTCCTGCAGAAGAGGCTTTACAAGTGAATATTTCAACATTGTCAGCACACGAGCTGCCACATTCTGTACCAGCCACAGTTTGTGGGTGGTCTTCAAAGGCAGTTCCATGTTGTGGAAGTTACAATAATCAGTAAATATACACACACACGAAGAGGAAACCACCAGGAAAATTCAGCACTATAAGTAATAGATTGGAACGCAGTGGCAAAGGATTACTATATTGTTGCCAGGAAACCAAAATAGCTCTGTCCATGTAATCACCAGAATTGAGCTCCACTCAAATGAACTTCCTTTTTAGGTACATGAAGTTGCAACTTGCTTTTCAAGTTTTAAGCAACATAAAAATATATTTTATGTAGTGAACTCACTTTTTTTCGTTTCCTCTTCTCCCAGTTTTGTTTTTCAGCAAGTGATTTTATTGCTTCTATCCAAGTATCAGCCATCCTCTTTATTCGCAGCATCATCCACCGGAATTCTTCATGTCTTGACATCATTTTGTACAGCAAATCAAAATTGGTTCTGATTTCAGCCTTCAACTAAATAATACATTTTAAAAATCAGTGGTAATGCAAAACCAAAATTTCCCTTTATGATACTTGAGTACAATGTGAGTTTGTGAAGGTGAGAGGTTGTTCCTCCATTTTCATTAAATTAAATAAAAGGGACATAAAGATGTTTCAAAATTCAAATTCAAAAGCAGGAAAGTAGAAATTAACACTAAAAATATTTGCAATACCCATGGCTGTCAGAAAATCTACCTAGATTCCTAAATGGTCTCACAAAGCCTAGTAAAACAATACTTTACTTTAAAAACACAGTAAGGCAATCTCCTGTAAAAAGCTACAATCTCTCAACATTTCACATGAGAACACCCAGTTATCACATAAGTTCTTATTGAAATCTAGCAATAGCATTTGGGGACACAGGTTACTGACCCCTGAAAAATGCTGATTTATCAATTTGGCTCCCCTCACATCCCAAAAAGCTATTTGTACCTTTACTTATCAAAATACTACTAAGGATATAACTAGCCAAACACAGCTCATTGACTACCACCAAATAAAGATTCTGAATTCAGGTCTCAAACATATCTTGCAAATTCAGTAAATCTAGTCATTTTCAAATGAACCATGCATCTAAATATTTGCTGGGTGGCTTAAATTATTTAACTTTTTTCCTCAAAATTTATTTCCAACATATTATTTTCCAGAATAGCAATGGGAAAAAAATGATAGGACAATTACCAGAATACGGGGCATTTTGATTGGACTGGCTCTCTCTGTTACTATCTATACTTTATTTTTCTTAGTAGAAACATTCAGAAATCTATTTTATAAAAAAATAAAACAAATCTAAAGCCCATTTTAAATGGGGCAAAGTTTACTTCTTACCATTGTCTTCTGATCCATTTCTTCATTGGGATTTTTTGCTCTCCAGGGTAAACGAGGACACCAATTTTCAACCTGCAAAAGTGTTCAGTTCAGCTTCAGAATCTAACAAAGTGCCCAACTGGGAATTTTGTTGATGCAATTCCATCCTCACTTAATAGCATATATAACAGAACAGCTAAAGTTCAGCAGGTGACAAAAATGTTATTTAGCAAGATAGCAAGAGCAGCAATAGAAGTTCAAAAGATGTAGGAAACAGCTTAACTTCTAAAGGTTCCCTTCTGGTTCTTCAATAAACTGGTCACCTTTTATTAACAGTTCATATCTGGAACATAAAAACAACAGTTCTAAAGCCTTGAAAAGTCTGGTACTGTATGAGAAAATTCACTTAGCCTGGAAGACAGAACAGGCCAGCATTCCCAGATCTGCTGCTCTTTCAATATTGGAAATAAAAGGCTCTAAATTCCCAGCCAAAATTTCCAACAGCACCAATTTGGGTAATTTTGCTGTAGGCCATTACAAGTTTTAGGAATGAAGACATGAGTAATGCAAAAATATGACACAATGAACCAACAAAAGAAGGAAAACTGGCATTTTTTAAAGCAAAAGTAATATAGCCATAACCAGCATCATCTGGGCTTGGAATTAAACAGGGTCCAACCTGTTAGGACTTGGATGGGAGATCACCAGGGAATACTAGGGAAGTAAAAAAAACATCCTGAAAGAAGGCGATGGCTAATAAGTCCACACTTTTACCCAGAAAACTGCAAGGTTGTATCTCTGTAATCACCAAGAGTTGAACTAAATTTGGGGAAGTCTTTATCATTACTAAAGAGTTAGATTCAAATTTATTCAAATGTAAAGCAGAAATAGTGCAATCAACGAAACTACAATTCAAAGGGCCTACTGTTAAACACGATTAAATCTGGACATGTGATGTTCCCAAGTAGACATGAGTGTATATCAGCAAATGTTTTCCTATAGGATGCCTTTGAAGAGTAACTCATCACAGCATGCATTGCGGACAGTATTAGATTTCTGCCTGGCAGGCTAAACTGCAACCAATTAAACAAGAACCAGTAAATTCTGACAAGGAATTTTACTGAAGAAAAAGCAAAGTAGCCATTACGAAAGAATTCCAGTGACTGGCATGTATCAAATGCAAGTTCTATAAAAAGGGAAATCAAATTCCATTTTTTCCACTCTCTGTGCTGTCTGAATTATGCAGAAGGCTGACTGGCCCCTATTTTGGCAGGGGAGGCTTGGTTTCCATCTTTGTCTTGATGTGGTATTGGGTTATTTTCTTCCACCCACATGAAAACTCACCCTCATGTATAGTTTCTACTGTTTTTTGGCTAAACATTCAAATTCAAAAACTGGCTGCTAGCTTTCTGCTATCAACTATTGTCTAAAAAGTATCCACAAAAGTAAGCTATAAACCAAGGCTTAAGAACTTCCAAATATACATCCAAATATAAATTGTTTACTACTCAGTAAGAAATCATTAGAAGAGAATCTAATTCCTGATAGAAAGAACCAACAGGCTGGTGGGATATAAATGTCATGATCAATTATATTTGTATGCATGAGAGTTACTAGTTAATCAATATCTTGTTTGAAAAGTTAATAGGTTATTCTGGTTATTCACAGTATGCTTACCACTATCAATGTAGTTCTGCACATAGGACAGCCAAATGGTGCATTCTTACCAAGGACATTTATGCTTTTTTATAAGTAACTTACATCTTTGCTATAAAGCAGCAAACATTTAATATTTCTGCTACTCAGTGATACGTTATATACTTGAGGATCCTCTGTACATTTTAATACGCAGCTGCCGAACTAGTCAGAGCTCAGAAATTCTTTCTCAAAAACAAAGATTTCTGTAAAGTCTCTATGTTATATTATGCTAAAAGTAAACCTAGTAACATTTAAACTGCATTGTGTGGTATCTCTCCCACTGCCAAAGTGTAAGGCTTGTACAGAGGAACTGCATCTTTGCCTGAACACACAGAAAGCTGAAAGGGGGAGAGAGAATGGGTCATGCACTCAGATCCACCCCTGCTCGTTGCCAGTCTCAACAAACCAATTTGGATCTAATATCTATGCAACTCTATTGAACTCTTACTTGGAAATGGGAGAGAGGTCAAGGAAGACTGCATGCTTGATCCCATCTTCCTCTCACTTTGAGCTCTCCATGCTTTCTGGTGAATGTTTGAATGGGATTTGAATGGTGCAAAAACCTTCTCAATATACACATGACATACTGAGTTTTGGAGTGTACTCCAGTTTGGGTAGGAATAAAGCCCTTTTGGAAGGAAATGTGGCAAATGCTTCAGGTGGAAAGAGCCCCATTCAGAACATGGTTCAGAACTTGAAAGGAATAGTGATATTATATTACCAAGGATCATTTCGGTATTTTGGGTTTGCTTTCAGTCATAAGTACTTGACTTCAAAAGAAAGAGAAAAAGTGACACACAAGAAGAAGAAATATGTGTGGGAGAATAAATGAACATTCTGCCTGTGGTCCTTTGAGTCTTAAAAAGGTCTTGTGCAAACATGATTTTGGCTTATTTCAATATCAATTGCCATGCAGACCAATATTAATATAATGCATTTCTTTATCACACTGTGGTTTTATTCCTAGAAAAAAAAAGAAAGTAATTTCCTTTGGTCCCTTTATCCCAATATTCAAAAATCCAGAAAATAATACATTCAAAATTAAATGCCTGCATCCAAAGAAGCAAGTGAATATATGTGCAGAGAATGGGGAAACCAATTTTGCTATCTGGAAATAGAATACTTTCCACACAGAGTGCTGGCATGGAAGGTATTTAGCTATCCATAGACTGCTGTTGGAAAAGTAAAGTAGGAAAGGAATAAAAAGACTCCAGATTAAATGAATAATTACTTCACATTCACATGTTTTCTATGGATTGAGAAGTGGCTGCACTGGTAAGGTTTCCACAAGGACTGAATGACTGAAATGTTCTTACATGTAATAAAAATGATAGCTTGTTCTCAAAATGTTTTGGAGATTTAGTCCATAAGCAATAGAAAACTGAGAAATGGGAGGGGGGGGCAGAGACACTTACCTGTAACTTGGAATGAAGCCAATATTAAAAATTCTCACATAATATTACTTGGCGCATAATATCCAATCCTGCATACTTAATTAGAATTAATTAAATATTAGTACTAAGTTTGGTTAGATAGGGCTATTTCCACAATTAAACGAACAGAGCAAAAGATCTCTACACAAAGAAAGTTTGTTTTGAAATGGACAATTGTTTATCAATTGCAACAGCAACTTTTTAAAAAACAGCAACCTAATTTTGTTCTGTGTTAGCAAGATTGCTTTTGAATGGTTCTAATTTAAATAATTATTACTGAAAAACGAATTTTCAGTTATTAAAATAATGTTATAATGGCCTTGTGCTTGCTTGCACAAAAGCAGCTCCTAGAGTCATACAGAACTTTATTCTCTGGTGTATATAAAGGGCACGTATAACCACCACACCAGACCATTACCCACCTCTTCTATGTCTTAGAGGAACCAAGTAGGCACAGCACCAGCATAGAAAAGGGTTACAGTCAAGTTAATGTTACAATTAAATATGTCTTCAATATGTTAAATCAAAAGCTACAGGTATCAATGCTGCACCCATACCTTCGCAGGATTTCCATTAGTGATGAAGTTAAAAATAAAACACTAATATTAGGTTTTTTTCCTTAATACCTAATTTCTCACTACTAAAATTTCTAGTTCCATTTATTTCTAATTCTCCCAAACTACTTTAAACATAGTCACAACCTTTAGCATTCAGTTTTCAGCCATATTATAAACTGTTAATTCTCCATCAGTGTCCATTTTAACAATCGGCCGTATGAAACGTCAGTTCCAAGAGACTTTTATCAGCCCAAACAATTTATATATCCACATCATTGTAGTGGATATAAGAATTTCCTGTCATGCTTGTGATCACTAATACTTAAGTTTTCATCTACAGATGCATAATATAAACCACAGCATGAATTGTACGATTAAGCGCGTATGCTGAATAACTCATGGTTAATATCATGATGGCACTCCTTTGCTTCCCATAGGGGAAGTTCAAACCTTCTGCCATGTGAACCAGTACCTCTGTACAATATGGAAATGTACTCTGTCCTCTTTGTAATCCAAGGGATGGCTCTTAGCCAAAACATCAGTCACCCAATGTGCTAGCTAGTACTGTAGATTTCAGAAAGAAAAAAAATTAGGCAGCCTTTCAAAATTATTAGTTCTTATTCATAACCACAGTAGCAGTGAAGCAGAAAGCTCTGTTAAAAATAGAAAAAATGCATTCTACAGGAAAGGGGGTTATAAAAAATTATGCCCCAATGGGATTAAATGCTCTGTATATATTTATACACAAACATATATTTAAGCCTTACTGAAAATAACATGGTTTTTACAAAGCTGAAGTATGAAATAGCAAAGTTAGGCCTATACCTCCCAGTGAATGGCTGGGGATATATACTAAAACTTTTACTCATCTATTAAAATAATGTAGTACAAAAAAATTGTACTTTTCTCCTGCAAAAACTGTATCTCAGAAGGGCATCTGCACTATTCTTAAAATTCCAAATAAGCCAAACACATCAACAGTATAATGCCAGAAGATACCTACTGAGTGGATAAAGTAATGCTTGATATGAGTTTTGTGGTGGACATATGAAACTACTGCAGGCATTACTACTCATTTAGAACTACCTCCATACATGGAAATGTGGAAAACATGAAAGGTCACCAAATTTGGTGGACTTGTAAAAAAGCTAGAAAAGTTTGGGTTCAAATGCATATAGCGCTACAAAGAATTTTCAAGATTAATATTCAATGAAACCAGAACTTTTCTTGCTGGGACTAATAGATAGACAACTAGAAAAGCCTTATGGAACATTGTTTTTGAACATGGTAACTGCAGTGAGATTATTATATGCACAAAGATAGAAAGACTGAAATACCCACAATGGAGGAATGGTTGGTGGAGATGACAGAATTTTCAGAGATGACAAAATTGACTTGTTGGATTGGGGAAAAGACAATAATTACATTTGTTAGTGACTGGAAAGCCTTTATGGACTTTTTGCTGAAAACAGAAAAAATGAACTTGTGATTTACAGGTTTGATGATTAGAAAGGGTAGGAAAGAAGGGAGCATGATGTAACCTTAAAATAAAGGATAAAATGTAAATGCATTTATAACTGCTGTAAAGAAGATTGGAAGCTGCTTCATTATATCTTTTTTCCCTTTTCCTTTTCTCTTTCATTTTTGTTTTGCTTTTTCTTTCTTATTTACTTATCACTTTTGTTGTACTTTACTTTTATTTTCCTTTTTCTTTAAATTTGTATTGTTTTTCTTCTGCAAAAAACGTCTTTAAGAAAAAATAATTAAAAAAAGAGGACCACATCCATACATAATATTGAACTAGAAGTTTCTAGCATTTTCTTTCAACTTAACCATTTGATAAGAAGCTAATATCCAATGAGATACAAACGGGTGCATAAGCCACCATTGCTGACAATTTCACTGGCCCCTTCTACCCACATTCAAATTAGCTTTATTCTATCAGAGCTTGTGGCAAAGCAAGCTACATATCAAACAAGTAATAGGTTATAATACTAGCCAATTACTTGGCCATTATTATCATCAGTTACTATTATAACTTTTAAAGGGCCAATAACCAAAGTTCTCAATATGGACTATCAACCTATTAAAATATGAGCATAAAAAACCCAAACAATAAAATACCACATATTATAAAACATTTAAGTCATTATCCCATATAGTTTGCACATTTAAAATAAAACCGATCTATAAAATTTGGAAGAATACCTAGAGAAGAGGAATGCCTGGGCTTGGCACAAAAACCACATTAATATGGGCACTATTATGCCACCTTACAGCAAGTATCCAACAGGTATAGCCCTACAATTATGAGTGCTCTCTCCTTTGTAGTCACACATCTAACTTTACTTGATGGGAACACCCAGAAGGAAAGCTTCAGGATGACCATCATGTCCAGACAAATAAATATCGGGAGAGACCTTCCTTGAGATTAATCTTATTTAAACCCCTTACTCAAATCATAATGAATGTTAGATTGGAATTATGATATAAACATATTTTATATGTGTTTGCAGTTAATCAAAACTAGTATTTTAATTTTTGCATGCCAAAATTAGAGGGGGCTAAACACTAGATTCACTGATCTACTAAAAAAAACCCTGTCAACCACAGTTATAACACTTCTTTTGAAGGTATTTCGGTGAACTAGATTTATTGCATTTTCCATAATATGCTTATTTAGGCTGTCTATAAAAAGATATTGATAACACTCATAATCACATGCCAGGAATATCTCCTGACATGAGGGAGATATTAACAAGCTAACTTCTTCTTGTTACCTTTTGAAAGCTGACACAATACATACAAAAATAAAATTAAGTAACTAAAGAGCTACTCACACACAACACACACAGAGTTCTGTTTCATTCACAACAAAGGCTGATGATTTATAGGACAGATAAAAAGTATGAAACAAACAAGTGTTTCTTCAGCATAATACAATATCAAATTATTCACTTCTAATATACAATAATTTTGCATAATAGAAAAAAGTCAAGAAAGCAAACCATTGTTAATCTTGCAATAAAATATAAGGAATGGCATATTAAACAATACCAAAATACCAATATTCTCACACCAAAGTGCTAAAGAACAACTAACATTTACAATTATCTCACATGTTAATAAGATAATTCTCAAGATTTGCAGTCAAGACTTCAACAGTATGTGAAATGGAAACTACCAAAGGTACACACTAGTTTCAGAAGAAGCAGAGGCATTTGATCACACTGCAAACACTTAATGAATAATGGAAAAGGCAAGAGAGTTTCACACAAAGGCATTTATTTTTTGCTTTTTTAATTATACTAAGACTTTTTCCTGTGTAGACAGCAAATCACAGACTGCCCTTGGTAAACATGTGTATACCAACTGTGTAATGAAGAATATGTATGTGGACCAGAAAACAATAGTTGAAATGGATTATGACACAACTAAATGGTTCAAAACTAGGAAAGGACCATGCCAAGGCTGTATACTGTCACCCTATTTAATTTACATACAGAAATATCATGAGAAATGCTGGATTAGAAGAAGTAGAAGTTGGAATTAAACTTGTGTGATGAAATATTAATGGTTGGAACTGAGGGAGACTAACTCTCTTGCTGAAGATGAAAATGACAGCACAAAAGCCAAACTGATGCTCAATATTAAAAAATAAAATAAGTGTAAACTGTTAACCCCAGTCTAATGCAAACAGTGAAGAAATAGTGGAAGCAGTAGTAATAGATTGGGATAAAGCATCCAAGCAATGGTGACTCTAATAATGAAATAAAGACATATGGTTCTTGGGAGAAAGACTGTGACAAAGCTAGACAAAATACTGAAGTGTAGAGACATCTCACTGCCAACAAATATATTGTCAAGGTCATGGTTTTCCCAGTCATAATGTAGACATGTGAAAGCTGGCCCATCAAAAAGGCTGAACGAATAAAAATTATGCCTTTGGATTTTGGTGCTGAAGAAAATAATAACTACACAGTGTCACCAAGAGTCAGAAGTAACTGAAGAACTGAGTAACAATAAATAACTGAACATTTAGGAGTGGCTGATAAATTTTATTCTGTATTTGGTTGTATAGCAATTGGAAAATCCATTATGAAAGGATTAATAGTAATAATAATAAAAAATGAAGTTTTATATATAATCTGGGACATGGGAACAATACACAAAAGAAACAAATTAGACTAAAAGGTATTCTTTTGCACAAAAACTGGGAAAAGAAGTTCTTCAGAGTCACCATAACATATCTTCCAGAGGAATATCTCCTATTATTTAGGGAAAGATGTAAAAATTCTGAAAATTTAGCAGCAAGAGAAAAATTACCATTTTTTCCTTAGAATTTAGAAGGAAAATGGAAAAATGGTTTTTCAGTTTTTCATCATTTAATTGTGGGGGAAAATTAAAAAATGGACTTGAGAAAACGGGAGAAAACTCCCTTTTCCCAGATGTTTAATTGCTTCTCCTGGCTTCAGATCACCAGAGTGGAGGGTGATGAAAAGTAAGGAAAAATTACCTTGCCACTGTTACTGAAATCTCAACAAGTGCAATGCAGAAACAGAAGGCACATGTCATTCAGCATACCACCAACAGTTTATCATCCATCATGGATAATTAGGTCAATTCACACTGAACTACATGGGATCTCTGATCCGCTGCAGCATCCAGATGGAGTGCTAGTAGCTGCAGCTGCTCAAAATGTTTATAAACAAAATTATCCATTGCAGTAAATATATCTAAGCTCCACTGCTTACAGCAGACAATGATCAGTGTGTGTAAGACATTTTTTTCCACAAAACATTTATCTCACATTGACTGAACATAAACTTTTTAATTGTGAGGCCATTTATTAGTTTCAAAAGATGCCATGACTTGATATATTCTTCTCCCCTTCTTCTTTTCTAGTGGTGCTTAAAGTAGAACTTTGGTGCTATGTACAACTAACAGCAAATTGTTATGTATGAACTGTGGCAACTGTAGTGTTAGCTGTGTCCTGTTGTAACATACACGGATACCAACTAAGAACAGATGATCATATACCACTGTTCAAAACAGAGGTGGCTAGTCAACCCAGGGTCTGCAGAACACATGGGGACTTCCAAGAACTTTTATATAGCTCTCAGACCCTTCTCTGAAGTTCCATAGCAATAGAAAGAGTGTTGGTTTTAGCATTTCCATGTACAACAAATGGTATGCTCTACCTCCGCGTAACTGGAAAGGCCACACACCCACTGAAGCATTCTGTGCTATCTTCAGGGATGAGGCAGACAAAGCTGGCTTGCTGCCACTTCAGGTTGGGTTCTTATTTTAATTTTTGTGGCTCTATGGAGGTTCTATGTTTAATAGCTTGCCACCCAATTTAGATGGCAGCACCACTGTTGCATGATGAAAACTCCACCAAGCATGACGAACATTCAAAAATAACCAGTGCTTAATCAGACCCCTTTGGTTAAATGTACTCTGAGGGCTTTTTACTGTTTTTGCCTTCTTTCTGTTACTGACTGATACCAGAACATCTTATGGGAGACAAATTGATTTTTGGAGACTATACTGTCTATGGTTCACAGTGCCAGAGACAGAATGATACAGCTGCAGTTACTAGAAGCACCTAAGAGATAGAGAGAATTGATTTAATCCCCAAGAGATTTAAAATGAGCCCATGTGAATTCCAAGTTATTTGAGGGGAAACTGCAAGAGAAATAATAAGAAAGCAAGGTAATACAAGGAAGAATTATCTGAAATGAATTTAAGTAGTTTAATAGGACAATGTATCCACTGCAGGGACTGAAGTTAAAAAAAAAAAAAAGACAAACTGTTCACAGGTAGAGGCCATAAATAATTACAGCAAGTTACAATTACAGTGTTAACCCTGGTTCTTTCATTATCAATTATTAATTGTTACTTTATGCATACAAAGTCAATAATTAACAAATGCTATAATAATGGTGTCTATTTTTATTCGATATAATATAATTGAATTAAATCGGCCATTGGTTAAAATGTAATAGGAGCATAGGAACTGTACTGACTCTGTCAATGTAGTCAAACACAATTCAGAAAACAGCAGCAGCAGCAGCAGCCTTTGACCAGAGAAAGGTTGCTTATATTCCACCTGGCACTTTGGGCTGGGTTCAGACAGCTGTATCAGGCAAAGGAACGTGGTTAATGTACGTTGCTCTAAAAGTAAAGGGGCCACAGGTGAACCTTTATCCAAACGAAGCACTTCCTCAAAGATTTGCAGAGCTCTGCCTAGCAGTAAACAGTTTATAAGGGTGCAGATATTGACAAGTTATAATTAGTTGAAAAGAGAAGCAGATGCCATTTTCTCCTGGAAAAGAAATTTGGACTGCAAAATGAAAGGGCTTAGAACTTTAATACTTTCATGCTATTAAATTAATAGGGCTTGGAGTCATTTTCATGGGAATATCTATAGTAATCTGTTGCAGCATAAGCAATAAAAAAGCTTTTTTTAACTCTAGCAAATACTAGCAAATTTTTATAGCCCAAGTTTTTACAAACTACAACCAGTTTATCAGATGCATACAGATACAGACAACATTTCACTAAACCTTAATGTATTAGCTGAAATTAAAATTTACTGACCTCACTGAGGTAAATAAAGAATGAGCATGTGGACCCGTCAACACCATAACTTGCATAACAAGGATCAGATCTCCACATATCTTTCATCCACTAGAAAGAAAGAAAAAATACAAATACCTTCAATCAGCTGGTTAGGTTCTTATGAGCCTCAACTGCAATACTAACTACACAGTTAAGTAAGTCTCAGGCAGCTGCTGCAACACCATTTTATATCAACAAGGTCAATGCAAGCTTCAGTTATCAGGAAGAGATAACTGCTATAACCTGTAGGAATTTTACTACTGATCAAAACAACTTTCATATTTCTATGGTTTATCATGATATTTACCCATGTATGTGGCATGAAGTCTATGTTCTTTATATGGAGTTCATCCAACCAGGTTTGTATTTGTAAGTGAGATTTGAAATCTCTTAGGTTTTTATCCTTGCCTTTCAGATATAGCTGCAATCTTCAACATGTTATTACTCAACTTCTTCATAAAGAATTATACAACAACGTTTTTGGCGTCTGGATCAATACTTTTTGAATTAATAGATACTCTGCTTCAGTCACCATACTCACACAACTTAACCTTGTGCTAAGAGAAAATTGTATAACTTTTTCACCCCTCGTCTTTTGAACAGATGAAATGTTGGCAGCATTAGAACATTTTGTGTTGGAGAATGAATATACCCAGACAGATAAATAGTATAATAGATGAGGCTTACTTTTATTTTGCCCTCACAGTGAGGAAAACCATCCATGGGAGGCAATTCACACTGTTCCTGGGCTCCATTAATGATATCTGAAGAAAAATTAACACAATGTAATCCAGTAATATTAAACATATCAGAATAGATTAATATTTTTCCACCTCAACTGACTGTGAGGATGAATCATCACTGAGATACTCATGGAGTTCTAAAAATGCAGCACTGTCTTCTTCCTTATTTCTCTGCTGGGAAATTGGAAAAGGGCCACGAAACCAGGGAATAATAAATGGAATGTGCATAAAGTATGCTCAGACAAGAAAGGTTATTAAGAATTAATGGAAATAATTTCTCATCATTTATAATTAAGCACAGCCAACTTTCTAACCAGAAATGCAATTAACCTATTCATTAAACTGAAGTAGAGCTATCATTCAATTAGCTAATGGAAGTCAAATGTTTGAATGACAATTTGAGTAAGACATTTAGATAAAAGTTGAAAACCAGTTAAAATTAAAATGGTGTGTTCCAAGAAATATATGCATTTAAAACAACACTTTATTACACATTTAAAAACAGACAGAAAGGGACATTATTCATAACCATAGTGTCTGAAACTTTCTCTCATTTTGTTATTCACCTCTGATGGGATTCCAAAATTGGGGCAACCTGTTTGTACATATAGGATTTGCTGCAGATTCCCAGGCTAATGATTCTTGATAGCAACTTTCACATTATGTCTTTACCCAAAATGACTCAGGAATTCATGGTTGCCATGACAACAAACATGACATTAAACCAAGTTATACTTTGTGCCACATTCTTGTACTGGTATTGACTGAGCAGAGGTAATAGGAAATTGCTGTTGACTCCAGTCATAGTCAGACAATTTATCTTTAGATTAAGAGTTTTTCTCCTAGCCTGACAATGAGTAGAAATATATAATCTGATGGGCCCCCAAGGGCTTTAAGGGAGCTTTTTGCTAACATGTTTGTTACACATGACAAAGCCCAATCTGTATCATATGGAAGTGACTTGGGAGTAGGCATAATTAGCTTATAGCCATATATCCTTCTGCTGAGCAGAGTGCTTGATAAATCATACAGCGGGTGGGTGGTGTGAACTGAGATAGAAGATGTGATGCAAATACTATCTAAAGCAGGTAAGACTATTTTTCTCATTGTGTAGCAATGACTGTAGTGAAGCAATAATTCTCTGCACCTAATTCCATTCTTAAGTAGTTGTTTAGCAGAACATTTCTGTGTAGCCCTGTAATATCTAATTTTGGCCTGCTCTATTAATAGTAACTCCGTAGACAGCTACAGAAGTGAAGTATGAAGGCTCTCTTAGTATGGGAATGTCAACCCAAGTATGAGTTTCACATGCCTAATTACCAGCTTATTTTCAAATGCCTAATTACCAGCTTATTATTTATATTGATCTAGTTTAGGCTTTATGTAAAAGTATACCATAGGTTAGGGAGCTGAGAGAGGATAGCTGTGGAGGCAAAAACACCCATGTTGTTTCCTCTAATTTCCTTTCCCATGCCACCTTAAGGATTGCCCCACACAGAAGAACAGGAGGCCATTAGCTAGTTTGGGTTTACTTGCTGGACTTGCCAAGAGAGTGCCATAGTAGTGGGGCTGTATTTCAGAGTTGGGGGGGGGGGAGTGAAAGGTGCAGTGGGAGAGAGAAATCAGGAGCTGGCAGCAGGTGACAATGAGCCTATTCTGTAGTTGTCAGCCCAACAAGGTAAACCAGACTGAGAAATCAATGCCATATACTTTTATTCTAACAGCTATACTGTAGTAACAGAATCTTGCAAATCTGAAGATGCTTCCCCTCCCTCACTTTGGGTAGATCAGTGAGGGACTGTCTGAGACATTTTCTCACATTATTTTCTTGGCCAGGGCTCAAGCCCTTCCTATCTGACCATTGCCTTGGTAGAAGCTCTCTCTCCTGTCCTTCACGGCCATTCCCTCTTCCCTCTACGGTACAGGTAGTCTTGGGTTACAACCACTCGTTCAGCAATTGTTCAAAGTTATGATGGTGCTGAATAAGGGGGACTTATGACTGGTCTATAGAGTTCCAGCCGTCGCAGTGTCCCCACAGTCATGTGATTGTGATCCAGGCGCTCGATGCCTAGCTTGCGATTATGACATTGCAGCGAGCCGCGGTCCAACATTTCCTGCCAACTTCCCACAAGCAAAGTCAATGGGAAAGCCAGCAAGAAGTCAGAAGTTGCTCCAGCTCCCACTTTTTTGCCCACCTGCACCCCAAAGCTCCTGCCTGTGGCATCCACCCATGCACTGTAGCACCTGCTTGCAGCGCCCCCCCCCCCCCATGTTCCAGAGTGCCTGCCTGCAGCACCCCTCACACACCTGCGGCCTGCTTGCCTGGGACTCCTGCCTCTTCCCGCTTAACAATCCACACAGTCCTGGGGTTATGACAGCAACCAGAACTGTGGGGATTGCTGTCGCCAAGCAATGGGGTCACGTGATGTCACACTTTACAACTGCATCGCTTAGCAATGGAAATTACAGTCCCAATTGCTGCTGTTACTGGAGGACTACCTGCAGTGCAGCTAAATTCTTCCACAGCAGAGGTGGGGAGAAGAGAAAAGCCTTGGCAGCCAGAGAAGAGATTCCAGAGGGAGATCCTTACTTCCAGTTGGGAGAAGCAGCAATAATTCAGATGAGTGGTGCCAAAGTAAGCCCAAGTAGGATAAGTACCCTGAAGATAGCAGGGCATAAAAAAGCCCAGTTGCAGTGGGCTATGTACTAGAAGGGTCCAAGCCAGATAAAAAAGGAAGGGAAGTATTCTGTCTCTCTCCCTCTCATTTTGGAGGGCCAAGTAGCCTATGTAGAGGAAACCAAGGACACTTATCAGGAGGAGGACTGCAGTGCAACTATAGCAAGCCATACTAACAGAATCTAGCCATATCAGTAATCATCCCAGATAGAAGTGAGAAAAAGGCAGAAGAGAAAGAAGCCTGGGAGAAGAAGTATGCAGACTCAAGAAGGCTGAGAGAGAGAAGCAGCATGCCCAAGAAGAGACCCTGTAAGCCCCAAAGAAGTTAGGGTACAGTACAGGAAGCCAGAATTTTTATACTCTGTGCCACATTACCAACAAGTACAAGGAAAGGCCAAGCCAGAATAGACCAAAAGAAAGCACCAAGTCAGAAGGAGTCAAGCCAAAGCAGGCCAGAGAAGTTGCCAAGTGAAAGCAAGCCCAAACAAGGATCAAGCAAGAGTGGGCCAGATGCACCAACTGGCCAAGAAAGGCAAAGCCAGAAGAGCCAGAAACAGACATGGCAAGAATCAGTCCTATCAGAAAAGGCCCTGGTGGTGGTGTCAAGAAAAAAACAGCAGCAGAGTCAACACCAGGATGGTCAAGTCCAGCTAAATCAGCTGATATCAGACTAGCCCAGCAGTGATGACAGCCAAAGGAGAGGCAGCCGGTAGTTTCTGGGACTGGGACCAGAATAGGCAGAGCTCAAATAGAGCTGAAGCTAGAATGTGTTATATGGAGATTACAGGTTACACAAAAATAATAATAGCAGAGAGCTACAGACAGAAAGTAAAAGAGTCATGTAGTCAGAACTTAGCAAGTTATAGGAGAAATGGTTAAAGATTGGTTATAATAGAGATAGTAAGAAAAATAATAGAGCTGAGGAGATAAAGATAGCCCATAGGAAAAGTAGGTGTAGAACAGAGACACATACATTAAAAGTGATAAGTAGTGTTTCTTTTTAATAAAAAGCTTATTTTTTATAATAAAAGACTTTTCAAATGGAATTTATGTACATGTATCTTGCTTGGTGTTGGTACTATCCCTGAACTTGTAACAGGACAACAAGACAATACACAAACTGAGCACCTCCTGAAGAAGCAGGTCCAGATCTTGGAGGGCCTCCTAGATTCATGGCTATTGCCAGATAGGAAGGTGGAAACCATACCAACATCATCTGCTGTGCCCGATCCTGGAGGAGGCGGCACTCTCAATTTCTGATATTACTGCAATGTTCTCTACACATGGCTGACTTTGAAGTGTACATTGAAGTAGGTGCAAAATGCAGCAGCCAGCTCCTTGACAGGTGAGAGCTGCTACTTCCATGTAATGGAATTGGCACATTGTTACCATAGTACCATTCAAAGTACTGGTTTGTTGCCCAGGTATCTGCAGGATCATTTGCTTTCAGTAGTACTTATCCACCTGTTCTGAACATCCTGTGTAGGTTATCAAGGGTTCCCTCTGCAGGAAATTCTGGAAGACCGAAGCCAATGTTTCTCAGTTATGGCCCCAACCCTTTGGAACAACCTCTCCACAGAGACCCATATAGCAACCTATCTCCCAATATTCTGGAAGGCTGTGAAAATAGAACTATTCAATAGAACTAAATAGAACTATTCAACAGAGATTTTATTGGTTAAAATAACTGTTAGTTGCAGGTGTCCAATAATATATTTTAATGATACACTGCTTTTACTGGATGGTTATGTGGCTGTTTTACTATATAATATTAAACCACCACGAGTCCTTAGGGAACGTAGTGGTATAAAAGTAGAGCAAATAAAATCAAGAAGGTAACATGCTTCTGTTAAGCGCAAATGTAAGTTTTTTACTAGATATGACAAAGCTCAAGTCACTGATATAAATGAATTACTTTATAACAAAGAATTATTATGAGGGGATCAACAACAGCCCAACCTGGTATATCCAAATATGATGGCTCTGCAGCTTCCAGAATTCCTAGGTAGCACCATAGCTCTATGGGATTTCTGGTAACTGCTACATCAGCATATCTGATATGCAGGTTGTGGAAAATGAGCCTATGGATGCTAATGGAAGAGGTCTATGAGAACAAGCTATGCTTCAAAGGTATTGCAGTATTGCCTCACAGGCCTTGGAACTACAGGGATGGAAGAAAAGAAGGTAGGCCTTGGTATTAGCCATGACAACTGCCAAGGCTATCAAGACTCAGAGTAATTAAGACAATCCCCTTTAAGACTGTGCCTAATGAATTTAATCTGGACGGCTGACATTTTAGAAAACACAGGAAACCTATATGCAATTACTAAATTGGCTGAGCTCTATACCTGTCACTCAATAGATGATCTGTAAGTAATTCAAAGAGAAGTATGCTGGAGATTCATTATGGATTTTTCTGTCATGGAAGAAAGTAAGTGTAAAGTCTCTTTATAATTATCACCAAGGTTTTTTTTAAGAGGGAAAGAACAGAAATATCTTTCCTTTTTTCACTCGCTCACACACTGCCACTTCTGTACAGCTTACCACAAGACAATATGCAAGATTTCAACAAAGCAATTGTCACTTCAACAAAGCAATTATTATTATTCATAAATCTTGACAGGTTCAGGTTCAATTCATCCACTTCATCCCTCCTTCTTAGTTTCCTTAATAAGTTAAATATGTCATGATCAGCAATTTTTCCTCCCAAAATGCGTAGTTTGTAATGATGTGTTCATATCAGGAAATAGAACAGAAAAAAAGAATTTTCAGAAAACCCAACGAATAATGAGCTCACATGAAGCACAACATACCAGAAACAGAGACTGTTTAGGCTATACTATTCAGATCTTGATTCCACAGTCTGCAAGAATACCATCAGCAATTGGGACTCACACACTTCCTTTCTTGCTACCCATATGCTGTGATGTAGCAGTTAAAGAGGTGGGTGACTTTGAGCTAAGCTTGTCATTAACTCTAAGCTGATCCTATTCCATAATATTGTTGTGGAAGAATTGGTGGAGAGTGCTATGCATTCTAACTTGCATTCCTGGAATATATACTGGGAAGGTGGAATATATACTGTATCTAAGAAATTTAATCTTAATCTTACACAAAACTAAACCGGAATATTCAATCTTTATTTAACCACATTAAAACTCTAGATATCTAAGTACCTTGGAATCTTGTCATATATAGTGATAAATTGGGTTCTGCACTGACCCCAACTCCAAGGAGAAGCAGTGAATTGGAGTGGGAGTGCACTCTTGCATGTTCCAAATAATTCTCTCCCAGATCCCTGCACAGCTCTAGAAGGCCAGAAAAGTATATACAAACACCACCCTAAATGTTGTCATTTTAAGAACATGAAACGCATCACAACTTACAGCCCAGAAATTTTACTTATGAAGAAAAATGATGTATAATTTCCCTCTTAATTAAAAATGAATCACAACAGCACCCAGCTGCAGGATGGAGCACTAAACTGAATCAAAACATTCTTTTTACTTAGTGGCAACTAGGGAAAAAATGAGCAAACTGATCTATAAATAAAAGACAAACAGAAACCAAGAAAGAAAAAAAGATTGTTGAGACATGGTAAATAGGACAGAGGCCATAGCAATTATAATTCATAAAACAGAAGAAATAACTATGTTTCTAAAGAAAAAGCTCAGAAATCAATATCCTTTAATGCAGTTATTAATTTCATTCATCATTTTAAAAACAATTACTCTTTAAGAGTTTCCTCTTTTTCCCCCCATACTGGTTTTCTGTGGCAAGCTGGGGGAAATAGATTTTCCCTTTCCCCCCCCTTTCCTATGATGCCTCTCTGGCCATACACTCCAGATTCTCTTTGGAGTGATCATACAATTTCTGAACTTTCAAGAAAACAAACCTTAAAAAAACACCAGGGAGCGGGGAGTCCCAAAGGTAAATACCTGTCCCTGTATTGCAAATCCTCAAAGTCACTCCGGGATTCAAAGCTTGCCTATGTAATGGTTGCCTGTTCTAAAACACGATCAGACTCATGGACAGGAATTCAAAGATATCTGATTTATTAAAGAATAGTATGCAGGATCACAGAGAAAGCTGAGAATGATGAAAGCGTACCAAATTCAAACTAAAAACCCTCGGTGCAAATGAAATCCCTCCCCCCATAGAATCTTCTCAAGTTCACAATCCCAGGTGCTCCTAACGGTTTCTGATGGTCTGCGGGAAAAGGCCTTGAAAAGATAACATAACCCAAACACATTCCATTGTAATGAACACAGATACAGAGCTTGGTACAAGGTTTCACAGCAGCTCCCTCCCAAACAGAAATGCACATCAGCACCATGGCATGTGAAACGTTACGATGTATAAACTACATTGAAACAGTGAACATGACAGCCTACCTTTTTCCTTCCCTGAATTCTTTTATTAGTATTCTTTAGCCTGTTACATTGTGATGTCACACACTTCAAGGATTCTTACCAGTGCAGAAAATCATCATCAGCATCTCCTTCTAAGCTTTGCTGGCTTCCCTAGTAAAGCTTATTACTTCTTTAATTATGATGGCAGGATTTATGATATGGTCCCAGTATTCACTGAAAGGGCATGAGGTATGGGAATATGATTGATCTGGAGGATTATAATTCTGGCCTGGTTCCATTATAGATAATAGGAATGATTGGAAGAGTGGGGAAAAAAAACATGTAAGGAAGGAGTACCACATCAAAGAGAGTATTTGTAGCTCAGGGTTGAACTGTGGAGTCCTTGGCGCTCTCTGAGCCTTGTTGTTTTCTTGCAGATGTTTCATTGCCAGACTAGGCAACATCTTCAGTGACTGAAGATGTTGCCTAGTCTGGCAATGAAACATCTGCAAGAAAACAACAAGACTCAGAGACCACCAAGGACTCCATGGAATACCACATGTTGGGAAGGAAGAAAGAAAAAGAAAGAAAGAAAAGAATGATAGTAGCCAATGTGATACAGTGGTTCAGATGTTGGACTAAAACCAGGGAGAGCCAGGTTTAAGAGCCCACTCAGCCATGAAATTCTAAGTAGGATACTCCCTATTTCTTAGCCCAACCTACAAGATTGCTGTGAGGATAAAATGTACCCCTCCACACATATTTATATCCTACGTGAAAGGCAGGATATAAATTAAATAATCATACAGCTTAACACCTGTCAGGATGTAGCTATGAACAGATAGCCCTGAGGGAATACAATGCAAAACAGAAAATGTTGCTCGTTCATTATACTCTTATTACCTTTTTAAAGCAATACTACAGCTGCCAGGTTCACAATTCATTGGAAGGCATTTCATAACATACAGTTTCATCTTTTGGCTTGAGAATCTTTTAACAACTACTTCCTAAAAAGGAGTATCTTTCCCTTACAGATAAGACTATGGAACAACGCCAAAGAAGGAAACAAACGTTGCCCATATTTCAGAATGTACGGTGAAAATGTCTGTAATATTTTGGTTGAAAATTCAAGTTCCAACAAGCGCTACAAATCTTTCAGAAACTTTAAAGAAAACCTTAGAGGTATTTTATGCTACTAAACCAAGGATAAATATTTGAATTCCAAAAGTCCCTAAATTCTGAATTTAAGCCCAAGAACTAATAGACTACAAATTTGTAGGTATGGTAAAAAAAATCTTTATATTGGCTTAATTCCAAACCTGCAGCTGTAAATATAAGATACAGTAAGAATTGCTTATAATTTGCTCATAAAATGCTTATAATTTGTGCATTACCCGCACTGGCTATCCGAATGTAAGCTGGGGAAAGCAAGTATATCCCTTAACTTAAAACTATCATTTACAAATTCATGCAATACAGATGTGAGGCATTTCCCCTTATGTCTCTTCCTTTTAAGAAGATACTTACACCAGGATCTCATCTTTTATACACTATATAGGCAAACAATATCATTACAAGCGATAACACAATTTGGCTATACATACACACAGACACACACACACACACACATATATATAGAGAGAGAGCGTATGATGAGTACATAACAAGAGAAAGACAAATATATACACACAGTCCACACAATTATATACAGAACTTCTGAAGGAATACAGTAGTAGCCTTATAACTGGATGTCCAGTTCAACTATTCAGGCGATCACTTCTGGTGTTGCTTCGTGCAGATCTTCTAAGGAGCCAGGGAACGCACATCGTGGGCAGTCTTGCACTTTAGTAATAACGAACTTTTTAAAAATTATTTAGAGACTTGAGTGTATGATTAGGTTCTTTATCCATATATTCTGTTAACAGTAATTTATATTTATTAATTGGAAAACTATATCATTTCCCCCTAAATATTAATATGCTGTCCTTGTCTCAAATGGTTTCCATGATTCTTATTGCTCAATTTCATGTTCTCTGTCTTGAGAACTTCACATTGTTAACTAAGGCTGTGGCTTTATAACCTCTTATTTATACACTCATTTTTTTCTTTCATGCACAAAAAGATTTAGGCAGATGTTATAAAATTTTTGATAAATCTTTTTTTTTTTTTGGAAAGAGATGATAGAATCCATTATAGATTCATGCCAACAGATGCATTAATGGCTTTTCAGAAAGAAATAAAATGAAATTCCTTCTGTTCTCAGAAATGTCTGAGTTTGCAATCTTCTATTAACCCGATATAATACAATTTTCAAGTTGTTCAAATAACTGTCATCACTGTCAGCCTAAAAACAGGTCATGCTCTACCTACAACTCATATTTCATTAATACAGTTTAGCAAACCCAGACACAGACAAAATTGTTGCCACAATGAGTTATACAAGCAATTGTCAGTGTTTTTTGTAACTACAGATAGTCCTTGTTTAGCGATCACAATTGGGACTGACAACTCAATTGTTAAGTGAAGTGATCACTAAGTGAAACCATGACTGTGCTTATGATCTTACTTCAGGTTTCCTTTGCTTTACAGACCTGAGGAGGTCTTAAATGCGAGGATTGGTCTTAAAATTATTTTTTCATCACTGCTGTAACTGTGAATGGTCTTTAAATGAGGCAGTCACTAAGTGAGGACTACCTGTAACCATCTCTTGACATTATGCATACTAGTAGCAAAAAGGAAGTCACACAGATTATTAAGGGAAGTATTTTTATCTCTTTTATGTTCTGTAATCTTTGGTGAGTAGTCATGCTGTGAAGGATTGTGGTGAAGTTTCAACCAGCAGCAGAAGTCCATCATCAGGAGACTTCAAGAGAAGTCCAAACAAGGGACTTCTGCAATTTGCTCGTTAAGCAACTGAATCATCTGAGAGGATAAATAAAGAGCTTGAGGCAGAGAAATACTGCTATACAGCATTCTGTTTCTGCTGGCAATGATTTGCTGGGGTAACATCAGAGAAAAGTAGTTGGCGGGAAAACTACTGAGAGCTCCTTTAACTAAATCTCCTCCCATTTGAATATAACTGCTGGTATGCAATGTAGAAACATCCACATCTTCAGGAATTTTTTGAAGAAAGCCAAGAGGAATAAAGAATTCAAGTATCACTGAGATGCTACAGGGAAGGAACTCCTTGCAGGATTTACGCAATCTTCAAAACCAGGGTCAATAAAATCATCAAAATAGAAGAATAATGTCACAGTATTCTATGAACATACTTATTATTACAGTATATGCAAGTAACAAAACAGACCAGATGCTGTTTTATGCTGCATATACTGTATGTACACAGCCCATTCATAATCCCTTAATTTTCCACCAAATAAAACCAATTTCATTCTTCTTCTTTTTTTTAACAGTAAATCTCCCTAAGGTTATAAATCAACTCTCTCTCTTAGTTTACTCTGTTCACCATAGCAATATCTGTTTCTCTTCTGCTGGCATTGGAAACAAAAAAGAACACATTGACCCGTCCCACCTGGTCAGGCAGAGAGGGCATGCTACAGACCCTGTCCATAAGGGACTGCCGATTGGCAGGGTCCAGGAGGAGGGCCTTCTCTGCCGTGGCCCCCGCTCTGTGGAACAGCTTACCCCCGGAGGTAAGGCAAGCCCCTACTCTCCCAGCTTTCCAGAAGGGGGTGAAAACATGGCTATGCCACCTCACTTGGGGTGGGAGGGGGTATAGTCAGTCTTGGGGGTGGCTGGTACTGTGATTGTGCCAAGTACAAAACTATTGCCATCTTGAATTTTACATTTTATATTCAGTATTTTTATATTTTTATTGCTATTTATGTATATATTGTATTGATTTTATATTGTACTGTTTTTACTGATCGGTATGCTATTATCCGTAAGCTGCCCAGAGTTGTTGGATACGAGATAGGCGGCAGAGAAATCTGATAAATAAACACAGCCTCTAGAATCCAAATTATCTCCAATAAGATGCTCTAATGGGAGAAAGAAGGAAACAGTAGAAATCCCACAGCCTCAGAATAATGCAAGTGGACGGTATGTTCAACCAGTGAGGTGTGCTAAATCACTAAAGATTTTCTAGAGCTTTTCATGAGCGGTAGAACTTTCCTCATGCAACAGTAGTGCTAAGCATCTAAACTGAGTAGCAAGTTATTAACCACAGAACTAACTACCACAGATCCAACAATTAAAGCAAGGGTCCAGGTTGAAGTAGCAAGCAGCCAACTCTGGACTCCTCCTCCATGAAAATAGCATGGCATACTTCAATGACTATATGGCCTAATTATGCTGTCACTGAAAATCAGCACCACACTAGACCTCTGAAAATCTGAAATCACGATCTTTCCATTCACATCTGGAACCACACAGAAACCCCTGAAAAACATACATATCTTCTGGCTCACAGGTTGATTAACCCTGCCTTTGAACAATGATACATTATTGTTTATTTCAGATAATATCTTCATCTGTTTCAGCAAGACATACTTAGCGCTAACGACAATCTGTTCCTGTTTTTAAGTAATGAGGAAATGTAGAGTGTAGAAGAAAATGCTTTTGAACTTCCACTTACTGCACCACTAGAAGACAAGGAAACAAATTCTTTCACACTTAATAAAAAGTCACAATTCCATATTCAAGATTTCTTTCCCAGATAGTATTACTCAGTCCTTTAGCTTCTGTTCTATACCTGCCACTTGATTTCTTTTTCTTGAATGAAAAAGAAGTATCCCTCTTACACTTCATTGTTACTTTCAGCTTGTTCTCCTAACTTAACAAGTTAATATTTATTTTTCTATTTTATATATTATTAGCTATCCCTCCCAATGGGATTTGATGAAGAATAACGTGATGGGCATGTGTGCATGTGTGTGGAGAGCGCACGAGAGTACAACACACACACGTACACATGCACACAGAGAGACACGTGCATGTGTGTGGAGAGCGCACGAGAGTACAACACACACACGTACACATGCACACAGAGAGACACGTGCATGTGTGTGGAGAGCGCACGAGAGTACAACACACACACGTACACATGCACACAGAGAGACACGTGCATGTGTGTGGAGAGCGCACGAGAGTACAACACACACACGTACACATGCACACAGAGAGACACGTGCATGTGTGTGGAGAGCGCACGAGAGTACAACACACACACGTACACATGCACACAGAGAGACACGTGCATGTGTGTGGAGAGCGCACGAGAGTACAACACACACACGTACACATGCACACAGAGAGACACGTGCATGTGTGTGGAGAGCGCACGAGAGTACAACACACAAACGTACACATGCACAGAGAGAGACACGTGCATGTGTGTGGAGAGAGCACAAGAGTACAACACACACACGTACACATGCACACAGAGAGACACGTGCATGTGTGCATGTGTGCGGAGAGCAAGAGAGTACAACACACACACGTACACATGCACACAGAGAGACACGTGCATGTGTGCATGTGTGCAGAGAGCACGAGAGTACAACACACACACGTACACATGCACACAGAGAGACACGTGCATGTGTGTGGAGAGAGCACAAGAGTACAACACACACACGTACACATGCACACAGAGAGACACGTGCATGTGTGTGGAGAGAGCACGAGAGTACAACACACACACGTACACATGCACACAGAGAGACACGTGCATGTGTGTGGAGAGCGCACGAGAGTACAACACACACACGTACACATGCACACAGAGAGACACGTGCATGTGTGTGGAGAGCGCACGAGAGTACAACACACACACGTACACATGCACACAGAGAGACACGTGCATGTGTGTGGAGAGCGCACGAGAGTACAACACACACACGTACACATGCACACAGAGAGACACGTGCATGTGTGTGGAGAGCGCACGAGAGTACAACACACACACGTACACATGCACACAGAGAGACACGTGCATGTGTGTGGAGAGCGCACGAGAGTACAACACACACACGTACACATGCACACAGAGAGACACGTGCATGTGTGTGGAGAGCGCACGAGAGTACAACACACACACGTACACATGCACACAGAGAGACACGTGCATGTGTGTGGAGAGCGCACGAGAGTACAACACACACACGTACACATGCACACAGAGAGACACGTGCATGTGTGTGGAGAGCGCACGAGAGTACAACACACACACGTACACATGCACACAGAGAGACACGTGCATGTGTGTGGAGAGCGCACGAGAGTACAACACACACACGTACACATGCACACAGAGAGACACGTGCATGTGTGGAGAGCGCACGAGAGTACAACACACACACGTACACATGCACACAGAGAGACACGTGCATGTGTGTGGAGAGCGCACGAGAGTACAACACACACACGTACACATGCACACAGAGAGACACGTGCATGTGTGTGGAGAGAGCACAAGAGTACAACACACACACGTACACATGCACACAGAGAGACACGTGCATGTGTGGAGAGCGCACGAGAGTACAACACACACACGTACACATGCACACAGAGAGACACGTGCATGTGTGGAGAGCGCACGAGAGTACAACACACACACGTACACATGCACACAGAGAGACACGTGCATGTGTGTGGAGAGAGCACAAGAGTACAACACACACACGTACACATGCACACAGAGAGACACGTGTATGTGTGTGGAGAGCGCACGAGAGTACAACACACACACGTACACATGCACACAGAGAGACACGTGCATGTGTGCATGTATGTGGAGAGAGCACAAGAGTACAACACACACACGTACACATGCACACAGAGAGACACGTGCATGTGTGTGGAGAGCGCACGAGAGTACAACACACACACGTACACATGCACACAGAGAGACACGTGCATGTGTGTGGAGAGCAAGAGAGTACAACACACACACGTACACATGCACACAGAGAGACACGTGCATGTGTGCATGTATGTGGAGAGAGCACGAGAGTACAACACACACACGTACACATGCACACAGAGAGACACGTGCATGTGTGTGGAGAGAGCACAAGAGTACAACACACACACATACACATGCACACAAAGACACGTGCATGTGTGCGGAGAGAGCACGAGAGTACAACACACACACGTACACATGCACACAGAGAGACACGTGCATGTGTGCATGTGTGTGGAGAGCGCACGAGAGTACAACACACACACGTACACATGCACACAGAGAGACACGTGCATGTGTGTGGAGAGCGCACGAGAGTACAACACACACACGTACACATGCACACAGAGAGACACGTGCATGTGTGTGGAGAGCGCACGAGAGTACAACACACACACGTACACATGCACACAGAGAGACACGTGCATGTGTGTGGAGAGCGCACGAGAGTACAACACACACACGTACACATGCACACAGAGAGACACGTGCATGTGTGTGGAGAGCGCACGAGAGTACAACACACACACGTACACATGCACACAGAGAGACACGTGCATGTGTGTGGAGAGAGCACAAGAGTACAACACACACACGTACACATGCACACAGAGAGACACGTGCATGTGTGCATGTGTGTGGAGAGCAAGAGAGTACAACACACACACGTACACATGCACACAGAGAGACACGTGCATGTGTGCATGTGTGCAGAGAGCACGAGAGTACAACACACACATGTACACATGCACACAGAGAGACACGTGCATGTGTGTGGAGAGAGCACGAGAGTACAACACACACACGTACACATGCACACAGAGAGACACGTGCATGTGTGTGGAGAGAGCACAAGAGTACAACACACACACGTACACATGCACACAAAGACACGTGCATGTGTGTGGAGAGCGCACGAGAGTACAACACACACACGTACACATGCACACAGAGAGACACGTGCATGTGTGTGGAGAGCGCACGAGAGTACAACACACACACGTACACATGCACACAGAGAGACACGTGCATGTGTGCATGTGTGTGGAGAGCAAGAGAGTACAACACACACACGTACACATGCACACAGAGAGACACGTGCATGTGTGCATGTGTGCAGAGAGCACGAGAGTACAACACACACATGTACACATGCACACAGAGACACGTGCATGTGTGCATGTGTGTGGAGAGCGCACGAGAGTACAACACACACACGTACACATGCACACAAAGACACGTGCATGTGTGTGGAGAGCGCACGAGAGTACAACACACACACGTACACATGCACACAGAGAGACACGTGCATGTGTGTGGAGAGCGCACGAGAGTACAACACACACACGTACACATGCACACAGAGAGACACGTGCATGTGTGTGGAGAGAGCACAAGAGTACAACACACACACGTACACATGCACACAGAGAGACACGTGCATGTGTGGAGAGCGCACGAGAGTACAACACACACACGTACACATGCACACAGAGAGACACGTGCATGTGTGTGGAGAGCGCACGAGAGTACAACACACACACGTACACATGCACACAGAGAGACACGTGCATGTGTGTGGAGAGCGCACGAGAGTACAACACACACACGTACACATGCACACAGAGAGACACGTGCATGTGTGTGGAGAGCGCACGAGAGTACAACACACACACGTACACATGCACACAGAGAGACACGTGCATGTGTGTGGAGAGAGCACAAGAGTACAACACACACACGTACACATGCACACAGAGAGACACGTGCATGTGTGCATGTGTGTGGAGAGCAAGAGAGTACAACACACACACGTACACATGCACACAGAGAGACACGTGCATGTGTGCATGTGTGCAGAGAGCACGAGAGTACAACACACACATGTACACATGCACACAGAGAGACACGTGCATGTGTGTGGAGAGAGCACGAGAGTACAACACACACACGTACACATGCACACAGAGAGACACGTGCATGTGTGTGGAGAGAGCACAAGAGTACAACACACACACGTACACATGCACACAAAGACACGTGCATGTGTGTGGAGAGCGCACGAGAGTACAACACACACACGTACACATGCACACAGAGAGACACGTGCATGTGTGTGGAGAGCGCACGAGAGTACAACACACACACGTACACATGCACACAGAGAGACACGTGCATGTGTGCATGTGTGTGGAGAGCAAGAGAGTACAACACACACACGTACACATGCACACAGAGAGACACGTGCATGTGTGCATGTGTGCAGAGAGCACGAGAGTACAACACACACATGTACACATGCACACAGAGACACGTGCATGTGTGCATGTGTGTGGAGAGCGCACGAGAGTACAACACACACACGTACACATGCACACAAAGACACGTGCATGTGTGTGGAGAGCGCACGAGAGTACAACACACACACGTACACATGCACACAGAGAGACACGTGCATGTGTGTGGAGAGCGCACGAGAGTACAACACACACACGTACACATGCACACAGAGAGACACGTGCATGTGTGTGGAGAGCGCACGAGAGTACAACACACACACGTACACATGCACACAGAGAGACACGTGCATGTGTGTGGAGAGAGCACAAGAGTACAACACACACACGTACACATGCACACAGAGAGACACGTGCATGTGTGTGGAGAGCGCACGAGAGTACAACACACACACGTACACATGCACACAGAGAGACACGTGCATGTGTGCATGTGTGTGGAGAGCAAGAGAGTACAACACACACACGTACACATGCACACAGAGAGACACGTGCATGTGTGCATGTGTGCAGAGAGCACGAGAGTACAACACACACACGTACACATGCACACAAAGACACGTGCATGTGTGTGGAGAGCGCACGAGAGTACAACACACACACGTACACATGCACACAGAGAGACACGTGCATGTGTGTGGAGAGCGCACGAGAGTACAACACACACACGTACACATGCACACAGAGAGACACGTGCATGTGTGTGGAGAGCGCACGAGAGTACAACACACACACGTACACATGCACACAGAGAGACACGTGCATGTGTGTGGAGAGAGCACAAGAGTACAACACACACACGTACACATGCACACAGAGAGACACGTGCATGTGTGTGGAGAGCGCACGAGAGTACAACACACACACGTACACATGCACACAGAGAGACACGTGCATGTGTGCATGTGTGTGGAGAGCAAGAGAGTACAACACACACACGTACACATGCACACAGAGAGACACGTGCATGTGTGCATGTGTGTGGAGAGCAAGAGAGTACAACACACACACGTACACATGCACACAGAGAGACACGTGCATGTGTGCATGTGTGCAGAGAGCACGAGAGTACAACACACACATGTACACATGCACACAGAGACACGTGCATGTGTGCATGTGTGTGGAGAGCGCACGAGAGTACAACACACACACGTACACATGCACACAAAGACACGTGCATGTGTGTGGAGAGCGCACGAGAGTACAACACACACACGTACACATGCACACAGAGAGACACGTGCATGTGTGTGGAGAGCGCACGAGAGTACAACACACACACGTACACATGCACACAGAGAGACACGTGCATGTGTGTGGAGAGCGCACGAGAGTACAACACACACACGTACACATGCACACAGAGAGACACGTGCATGTGTGTGGAGAGAGCACAAGAGTACAACACACACACGTACACATGCACACAGAGAGACACGTGCATGTGTGTGGAGAGCGCACGAGAGTACAACACACACACGTACACATGCACACAGAGAGACACGTGCATGTGTGCATGTGTGTGGAGAGCAAGAGAGTACAACACACACACGTACACATGCACACAGAGAGACACGTGCATGTGTGCATGTGTGCAGAGAGCACGAGAGTACAACACACACATGTACACATGCACACAGAGAGACACGTGCATGTGTGTGGAGAGAGCACGAGAGTACAACACACACACGTACACATGCACACAGAGAGACACGTGCATGTGTGTGGAGAGAGCACAAGAGTACAACACACACACGTACACATGCACACAAAGACACGTGCATGTGTGTGGAGAGCGCACGAGAGTACAACACACACACGTACACATGCACACAGAGAGACACGTGCATGTGTGTGGAGAGCGCACGAGAGTACAACACACACACGTACACATGCACACAGAGAGACACGTGCATGTGTGCATGTGTGTGGAGAGCAAGAGAGTACAACACACACACGTACACATGCACACAGAGAGACACGTGCATGTGTGCATGTGTGCAGAGAGCACGAGAGTACAACACACACATGTACACATGCACACAGAGACACGTGCATGTGTGCATGTGTGTGGAGAGCGCACGAGAGTACAACACACACACGTACACATGCACACAAAGACACGTGCATGTGTGTGGAGAGCGCACGAGAGTACAACACACACACGTACACATGCACACAGAGAGACACGTGCATGTGTGTGGAGAGCGCACGAGAGTACAACACACACACGTACACATGCACACAGAGAGACACGTGCATGTGTGTGGAGAGCGCACGAGAGTACAACACACACACGTACACATGCACACAGAGAGACACGTGCATGTGTGTGGAGAGCGCACGAGAGTACAACACACACACGTACACATGCACACAGAGAGACACGTGCATGTGTGGAGAGCGCACGAGAGTACAACACACACACGTACACATGCACACAGAGAGACACGTGCATGTGTGGAGAGCGCACGAGAGTACAACACACACACGTACACATGCACACAGAGAGACACGTGCATGTGTGTGGAGAGAGCACAAGAGTACAACACACACACGTACACATGCACACAGAGAGACACGTGTATGTGTGTGGAGAGCGCACGAGAGTACAACACACACACGTACACATGCACACAGAGAGACACGTGCATGTGTGTGGAGAGCAAGAGAGTACAACACACACACGTACACATGCACACAGAGAGACACGTGCATGTGTGCATGTATGTGGAGAGAGCACGAGAGTACAACACACACACGTACACATGCACACAGAGAGACACGTGCATGTGTGTGGAGAGAGCACAAGAGTACAACACACACACATACACATGCACACAAAGACACGTGCATGTGTGCGGAGAGAGCACGAGAGTACAACACACACACGTACACATGCACACAGAGAGACACGTGCATGTGTGCATGTGTGTGGAGAGCGCACGAGAGTACAACACACACACGTACACATGCACACAGAGAGACACGTGCATGTGTGTGGAGAGCGCACGAGAGTACAACACACACACGTACACATGCACACAGAGAGACACGTGCATGTGTGTGGAGAGCGCACGAGAGTACAACACACACACGTACACATGCACACAGAGAGACACGTGCATGTGTGTGGAGAGCGCACGAGAGTACAACACACACACGTACACATGCACACAGAGAGACACGTGCATG